>NC_092428.1:30696812-30847169 GCF_036169615.1 Heliangelus exortis | reverse complement strand
GATATCTGTATTCAATTTAATTTGGAGCAGAAATATAAAATTTGATCTCCTGCTGCCCAGAGGGATGTGTTAAGATGACATTACCTGAGGAAGACAGAGGGGGCCTGCCCAGCTCTTTCTGCCTCCAGGCAAGGAGACATTTCCCAAAGTTTCATTAAAACCAACCAGTTTCCTCAGAGAGAACTGAATATTAATGAATCAGTTCTTCCCTTCTCCACCACCAAAAAGAAAATTGTAGCTGATCTGGCTCTAGATAGCTCTAAGACAGAAAAATATATATATAAATTAAATAGGATGCAGAGCTCATCATCTGCAGCATGTGCTATGCTGGCCAGCTTCAGAAATCAATACATCAAGACAAAGACAGAACCTTGAATTAATAAGTTGTATAAAGATAATTACAATTTTTTGAAAAATTTCTCTTAACACAGTCTAAAAGCTGCTGCATTCTGGATCAAAAATCATCTGTTCTTTCCAAACACCTACAAACAACAAATTGATCTTCCACTTGCAAAACAGGGTCACAACTACATTAAAAAATAAATTGATGGAAGATACCCTGCACCAGCACCAGACAGTGATGATTATTATTTCATTATGCAGCAGTAATTTTTAAAAAGTAGGAGTATCTGCCATCTCACAAGTCATAACTAGAATTGCCAATTCCAGTCATGTGGAGCAGTGGTTTCTGCTGCAGGCAACTCCCATGGCTGCATTCTCTTTTTTTCCAAGCTGCTTCCAGTTTTCCAGGTTCTCCATTCCCACAAACAGCTTACTGGGGAAATTTTGGAGCCATCTCTTCAGAGTCTCAAATAACATAAAACTCCTTCTCTGCTCCCTTCTCAAAACAATCTGTCACATCAGGTCAATTTCTCCTCTTTATCTCACCAGCTCCTCCCTATGAAGCTCTCCCTGTTGCTGGAAGTCCTCTCCTCCTCATTGCCATTTTCTGGTCTATTTTCCCCATTTTGTGCTTCCAATTATAAATCACTTTTCCAGCTGCCCTCCACTCCTCAGCCTAATGCTGCCAGATCCTGGGGATCTTTCCCTGTCCTTTGTTACTGCAGATCTGCTTTTGCTTACTTCATTCTAAATTTGGGAAAATAAGCAATTGGTAAACCTGCAAATGGGTTGCTTCAGGAAAACAGAGGGAAAAAAAAAACAAACATGGCAAAAAATTTTATTGTTAAGGTTTTATGCCATGATGATATTAAGGTTTTAAATAAGAAATTAAAAAAAAAATCTTTAAAATTACAAAGGTGGAAAGAGCAGCAGGAGCACTTCATATCTTGGGTCATCCAAGGGTTTTGCTCTAGACATCTGATTTAGTCATGAACTCTGGCACAAACACTTTTGACCTCGCTGGGGAATAGGTCTGAACTAAAACAACACTGCAAGATCTACACATTTTTGAGCCATGTGTTTCAAATGAAATGTTCTCGCCTGTTGAATTAGGAGGTCACCAACTAACAGCCCCAAACAAGGGAAACCAACAGGAGCAACCCCAACCAGTCCCATACATCAAACTGCATCTGCATTACACAGTATTTCAACACAATATTCCACTTGCTCCACGTTGCTGATGTCTGCAGAACCCCAGGGCAGCTTCTCTGCTGTCCCAGGAGGCAGAGTGATGCTGACAGCCAAATGTTTGATATGGAGGAAAGCTAGGGATGGGAAGCTGCATTCTCATTTGTTCAGAAAACCATCTGCCAATGTAAAAGCATCTTTCCAAGCTGGTTTAATTTGCATGCTCAGGATGTTTCCTAAGATATTTTCCATTTTAGTGTCTACATCAGTGTGGTACAGCCCTTCAGAGGGACAAATGCATCCTCTAGAAGCAATTTTTTATTTCAGTAGAGGAACATGAGAAGGACTAATACATCCCACTACATATCTCCAGTTCTCCCCAGAGGGAGAGAATTATATTACCCAATGTATGTGTATATTACCCAGCCAGCAAACTATGTTGGTATCTTTTATTTTGAGGATGCATGCAGAAGTGCTATGCAGTTACTTGCACTACACTGACAGGGGATAAAATTAACCACAACCAACCACAAACTTGTGTTTTAAAAAAGTGCATCCACCTACCACAGCTGTTCTCTGCAAGTCAGGCCATAAACTACCTTTTCCTCCAAACAGGAAAATCAGCAAAAGCTTTTGGAAAGGAGGATATAAATGAAGAAGCGAAGATGTCTTGCTCACCTGAGCATCTATTTTAATTAGTGCAATGTCAGCTTTTTCATCCACATCTTTAATTTTAGCTTCATACGTTTCACCATTCTTCAGCTCCACCTTCACCCTGTTTTTGTTGGTGACAACGTGGGCATTTGTCACTATCAGTCCATCTTCTGAGACGATGAAGCCTGAACCACTGGCAACAGGGATCTCCCTCTTTGAATAAGGAAGTCTAAAAGACACGGGAAAGAAATATTTATCCCTGCAAAAGGGAAAGAAATATTTATCACTGCAAAAAGTTGAAAGATCACAGATCACTCCAAATAACACTCAAAGAGTCTGTTGGGTTTTTAATGCTTTAGGAGATCTGCTTTTACTCCCTATCACTAACAAGATCATCTTTTTTTTTTTTTTTTTTCTTTTTTTGCCAAAACACCTAAATGTTATCTCCAATTCTTAAACAAGGAAAACGTTTATAATCTCAAACAACTCTCTGCTATTCCATAGCAGTGATCCACATCACTGCCACACTGGCAGCTGTTTTCAAGAGCACAAAAATCAAAACTTGAGGACTTGTTTACTTGCGGAATAATTCAATGTGAACCACAGCAGGAGCTATCTTCTCCACCACATCTGCAATAAAGTTGTATTTGTGCCTCAGGCTGTTAGGATGTTCTTGGCCTGAAATAGAAACAGAAAACATGTCATGAGTTCATCGAGTGACAGGAGAAGGGGTCATTGCAAAACACCTGAATTAAAAAAAGCTCCAAGGGAGTGTATTTCCCCCCCTTAAAAGTCATCTGCAGCACAGCCCTTTTTGTCCCCAGATTTTCCAGGATCTTTGCATTGAGATGGCATCATGCTCATCACTGGGATAAAGGGATCCGTGAAGCCTTCTTGTTTCAAGGGCATGTAACTGGGCCATGGAGCAGCGGTCGAGGCACTGGAGGAGCCAGAGATTTGTGTCTGTCCTGCCCTGGCCAAGTCTTCCCTTCTTGAAAGGCATCTTGTACTCAGATGCCCCCATCACTGCTCTCACCTCTTTTCTTTTCTGATGCTCTGCTTAGCTTCTATGGTCTTCTCAGATGAAACAAACAGGCTCTGTTCCTCTGCCAAAATATGCCTGCTTGGTGAGTTTACAAGTCTCACACTGCGGCATTCAGAAAATGCTGAGGACAACAAGGTCCTCACCCCAGTTTAAGCCTTCAGCAGCTGCTCTGGAAGCTGAACTGAGGGACCAGCCTTGCACTGCCTCTCCCACTGCTGTCCCTCACAGCTTCAGCCACCGGCCTGGCACCTACAGGTGGATGGAAGTTACACCTGCTTTACGCAACCCTAACTCAAGGCATCATTCCCACTGTGGTCCATCAGCTCCAGAGAGGATCCCATGCACTTACAAGGCTACCAAAAAGATATGGACAGGAAAACAATGGGAACACAAAGCTCTGCATTCCTGGGCATTGCTGTAACACAAAAGCTCCTGGTCACCCAGTATTCAAGAGAGGTCAATGGGATTTTCAAAAGCAACTGGGTATCAAATTCCCATTGTGGCCAACAGAAAACCTGTCTCCACCATGAGATGGCTGAAAATCTCTGGGACAAAAAAAAAAAAAAAAAACAAAAATTCAAAATTCTGACACAACTTTCCCTTTTCCCAAGAAGCTCAGGGATAAAACTTTTTTTGTTGTTGTTTTCTAAATGGGGAGCAACTAAGGGACTGCCACAAAGAATTATTTTGTATTTCCCTAGAGGCAAGAAACACCCTTTGTTTTCATTAGTCTCCCCATTTTATCTGGTGCCTCCATCTTGTGTTACAAAGGCTGACTCTGGAATTGACTTTCAGATGGCTGGTAACATGCTCTGCTTCTCCCATCCATCCTTGCCCTTTGGCTTCTAAATCCATCCAGAGATTAAAGCACTAAGCAGCTTGTGGGTGCTCTAAGTGTCTGTGATGTCGTAACAGGATGATTTATTTGCAGAATTACAGAAGGAGACAGAAGACTATCCTATAAAATCACCCCACTACTGATACCTGAATGACCTTCACAGTCTGGAAAAAAAAAAAAAAAAAAAAAATCACACTGGAAAACCAGGCAGACTTTTAAGGACAGACTGGAGGCAAAAAGCCAAGGCAGGAGATCCAGGGGAATGATTTTGGAACAAAGCTTTGCTGCTTATAATACTAATCAGAGACTGGTCTGATTCAGCGGTGAACAGTGAGTTCCTGGTGATTTACCAAGGGCAGACAGCATGTGCTGCCCTCATGAGAAGGATGGATGCTCAGCTCAGCCCCTCTCTGATCCCACAAGGACCTGGCTTTGCCCTATTTATACCCTGTGAAGCATCTCGAGGGCTTTTAAATGCAACCCCTCCTTACCAGCAGCCACAGCAGCAAGCACATAATCTGCTCTGCAGTTTCAGAGCACAGTTTGGAGAAGTTAATCTGCTTTATGAAGCAGGAACCCTGATCTGGAAACTTGTGTCCTCAGCTACCATTTTCCTTCAAAGTATTCTGTGCTTTTTCTGATTTACACCCAAGCTGCTTTCCTTGGATCTCTATGCCAGAAAGGCACCAGGGTTTGCAGATTGACAAACATCAAATTACCAAGGGATTTATGTCTATTAGAAATACTCAGTATTAAAATGAGCCATGTCATCACTAGAAAGCTGACAAATAGAACAGGAACATTTTGGAAAACTGATAGGAGAATGAGAATTGCAATTGGGAAGCATTCAGTGCCACTAGAACAGGAGCTGTGACAGATTATCAGACAGGATTAACACAAGGTTGAGATAAAATGCCACAGGGCATGACGGTATCCATCAATATGCTTTTTGATCACAGCTTATAAAATGATTTCATCCCCACTACAAAGCTGCAGGGATGTTCAAAGGTCGCATCCTGCCCTTGACAAAGAGAGCTTCCAGGGATGAACCAACAGGAAACATTTGGGCTTTTCCAATGCCTTTAGCATTTCCAAATGCTTTTTTAGCATTTAGCTATTCACGAAAAGAAAGGATGCCAAAGCTGCACGTGGTGAGACTGCTAATACCTCACCTCAGAGAGCAGCCTTCCCTTCAAACCAAGGGCTAAGGATGCCAAGGTTTCAGATGGGACACTCTTTTGTGGATAATCCACCTCCTTTCATGGTCTCAAACTTAACCACACAGTTAAAAGGTCAACATTTCATACTCTGAACCAAAGTTAGATAATAAATACTGATTCATGGCATACTGACCTAAAAAGCTGACAACAGTTGGCCACGCCTGCCCCTTGCTTATGTATTAGGAATTCTTGCATTGTGTAACACAGTTTTGCAAGAGCTCTTGAACAACTGCCCATTTAAATGGAAAACATACCTTTTGGGAGCAAATAAACAAGGCAAAGTAACATTCAGACAAATTCATTGAGGGCTAACAAAAAAAAAAAGCAAAATAATTCCTGCCAACTGGTCTTTACCATCACATGACAACTTAAAATCTGAAGGCCAAAGCATTAATATGTTGAAAAATAAAAACCCACTGAGAAAAAGCATCACAGGGGAAAATAATGAGAACAAAAGGGACATGTGTAATGGTCACCATAACTAATGGCTCTCTGGGATTACTGAGCCATGCACGTGGTGGCTGGGAGCTGCACTTATCCCTCCTACAGGCAACCACCACCATGTAAAATTTTACCTGAGATTTGAATCCCCAGTAAGCAAAGGTGCTTACTACATAGAGGCCTTAATTGCCATTAAAACAGCAGTAACACAAACCTACTCTGAGCAGATGCTCCTTCCTCAACCTCCATATGTCAGTTTCCAGCCATCACCAGCCACTGTAGCAGACAGACCTTCTGCAGGAGATACTTTCCTCTTCTAACACACATTTTTTCACCTGTACTTAAGAGCTAAGGGATTTATTAAGAAAAAAAAAAAAAACAAACTTCTAAGAATGCCAAGGGTCGCGTGCAACATCCTCCAAATTTTCAGGTTTAAAAAGCTCGAGACTCTGCAGTGATTTAAGTAAACTGTGCTTGACTATTAAGCAAATAAAAAAAAAAGGGGGGGGATAGCTCAAGTTTTGATTGATGATGTGATTTTGACTATTTAATCCCCACTGCCTGTGTATTTTGACACACACATCTAACCACAACATCCATCCTGACCTACAAGTATCCTACAAGCACGTGGATAGCTCTTTAACACTGTGCTTAAACTGGTCCCCAGAATGTACATTCCTGGGTATAACCAGTGTTGAATCATGTGAATAATGTTTGCCCAATTTTCTGGCCTTTTTCTTAAGTTTGTTTCTTTTTTCAAGCCACACCCTTCTGGATTTTATTCTTTACTGACTCTTTTCATTGCTTTTTTGGTTCTGTGTTTAGGGTTGGGTTTTTTTCTTATTTTGTGAGGTGTTTTTTAAACATGGAAAGGTGGGCTGGAATGAAGCTCTAGGTCCTGATGTTCAGATCTTCTTAGACTGTTATTCTTCCTACTTATATACTGTGATAATTTTGTTTTGTAACATTTTTATTGAACTACTGCACAATGGCCCTAAACACCCATGAGGATGATTAAGAAAGTGTTATTAATGACATTATGAAGAATGGTGTTGTGAATTCAGTTAATGATTTAAAAAAAAAAAAAAAAAAAAAAAAAAAAAAGACTTAAAAAAACCCATAAATAGGTTACAGCATGAAAAATTCCCAAGGCAACTAATTTTTCAAGGACTTCAAAGGTGTGCTGGCTGCCAGCCCTTGGTGGAAAAAGAAAATCTCTGCCAACTGCCACTAACAGGGCTAATATCAGTAAACAAACTACTAGGAGGCAAGACAGAAAACCAAGCTGTGGAAAAAAAGTACACTTGGCTGTAAACAACTAAAATAATGTGGTTTCATAAAGATGAGCCAAAAAGCATATTAAGATCTGGGTTCTGATTAGGTCAGTACTCAGAATGGCACCGATGCTTCAATGCTTACAAATTACACAGGCTGCTCCTGGCGATCCTTTGAGCTAAACTGAAAGGATGCTTTGGAGATAGAAATCTCCTAAAAGTATCTCCTAAAAGTAACCTCTCCTGTTGTGAGAACTGTATCTGCTCTTCTGCAAGGTCTTCTCTCAGCATAGGTTCACCTCTCATGAGAACAGCTCTTTATACACATTTTTAGGCACAGCCCAGTCAAAAAGCCATTTTTTCCCCATCCAGTTTTCATGTGTGGCTTTACTTTCCAACAAGGGGCTTCAGCCTTCACCTCTCAGGACCAGCTCAGCTCACTGCCCATTCTCCTTTACTTCCCAACTTCATCCAAGGCAGCCAAGCCCATGCTCAGACATCACCAACACCCCTGTGTCTCCTTTCCCAAACAATTTTCTCACTCACTGGGACATTTTTTAAAAGGCACACCCCAGAAAACATCAGCAAGTCTCCTTCCCCCCTCACTTGGGGGGACCACACCAGATATCCTCACATTCTACTTCAAGAAGCTCAGATTCAGTCTGGAATCAAGCTTTTCATTTCTTTTTTTTTTTCTTAAAAAAACAAAACAAAACAACCTAAGAAATTTTCATTCATTAAGATTAAAAAACAAAAAAAACAACAAACAACTTCCCATGAAACAGAAATCATCCAAGACAGCTGCAACTATCAGTAATTTTGAAACTGTCAAGGAGGTTGCTCATGTGGAAGTTGCAGGAGGGTGGAGCAGCACCTCCAGGTTCATCATTAAGGATGCTTCATCTTGGAAGAGTGCAGCATCCCTGTCCTTCCAGGCAGGCTCAGCTGGCAGGGTTGTTTCACCCCACCCCAGCCACCAGCCCCAGTGATACCATCTCAGCTGGTGGGGTCTGGGGCCTGCTAAGTATCAGGCTGGTGCCAGTGGAATAAAATTGGGCTCAGATCCAGGGGTTAATTTATCTTCCCCTTTCAACTCCAGAGCACTCCTAAGTGATTCTATGAAATCCTTGCCCAGTTACACAGAGGAAGAGCAGAGCAACCACAACCTGCTATGGGATAACTACAAGTATTAAGCTACCCGGGCTGCTGGAAATAGATGGGTGCTTCCTCCTGCACTTGCTGCTTGCTTAAAATTCTCTCCAGACACACAACCCTGGGTGCATACACACATTAGGGTCTGAAAGCACAGCCTGGGTTTGGGTTTCTCTGCACAATGAAGCCAAAGGGGCTCAAGCACTCAGGAAACCTCTGGGCTGGCAGAACCGGGGACACAAACCACAAGAGTGTAAAATTTTACTTGGAGAATTTCCACCCTCCCAAATAAAACTCCAGCCTCTGGTATTTGCACCAACTCCCATTTGTAGCATATAGGGAAATGTTAAAACCTCTGGTGCTTCTATAGACACAAAAATTCCAGCAAATGTGCCTTGATCACACTGAGAATGGTGGGGCCAGCAAGCTCTGCTGGAGAGACACAAGGAAAAAGTGATGTGTGGGAATCTGCTGCCACCCTTTAAAAAAAAAAAAAAAATGACATAAACCTGCAAGCCTAAATATTCCACTTCCTATTCAAGGATAAATTGTGTAATACACCAAAAAAAGGATATTAAGCAATGAAAACACTAAGTAAGAAACAACATTCTACCTATCGTAGATGATTAGCTTAAGAACAACTTTCAGATTAGCAGAGGGAATTTTGAGAGGTCTGAACCACAGCAACTTGCTAATAAGTAATAAATCTATTACATCAGTTATTTTTTTTCCCCTGTGTAATCCAAGAAGAAACTAAAGACACTTAACAGATTTCTGAAAATAAAAATCTCTACTATTGGGCCATCCCTAAAAGCAAAATATTTTCTAATTAATGGAGAAAATTCAAGAATTTTACTCTACCAAATGGGAAACAGCACAAATCTTTCCTGCAGCAAGAACAACTGCAAGATTAAAGTAAAAGTAAAGTAAAAGTATTTATAAATATGTAAAAATGCTTTCTGGCACAAACGGAAGCTTGCAAAGGGAAAATAAAGTCCATTTTTATCACAATAATATTTAGCTATTGATCATAATATTTAGAATATTTAGATGATCAATTCCCTCTTGGAAACTTCTAACAAGCGCTCTGCCACATGCTCCAGAGATCTTGCAAGTAAGAGGCTTTGAATTTTGCATTTTCCCTGCTGATCCAAAAGCTTGAAACCATCAATTGTAATCACTAATTTTTAAACAAACCAGAAAAAAAAAGAAAAAACCAAACAAACCTGAAAAACCAAACAAACTGAAAAAAAATAGGGAATCTATAAGTTCTATCTATAAGTTTGTGGAAGAAACGGACTTTTAAGTTAATGACAGCCAAACCAGTTTCCAGACCAGTGTGTGGTGGCTCATATGTCGTAGCACTTTTGGGTACAAAAAGATGAATAAATTGTATGGTTTAATTGATATTCTCAAGAATAAAAGCTGAATTTATTGCCTTTGAGGGAACAGAGTGTCAAAGAGTACCCAAAGCCCACGAAGCAGCAAGATGCTGCTGGTACAGAGGTTGCTACAATGCCTGGGCAGCTCGGTCTCTGTGTCCACCCTGTGCCCAACCACTGGTCACAAAACAGAGAGGTCAAATTATTGGAAATGCTAATGTGTGAATAAGTAAAAATTTATATTGGTAACAGGAGTGACCAGGGTACGTGAAGAGAACAAAACAAATTGCTCTTTAGAATTTCTAAACCAAGCTGTGGCTGCCCCATCCCTGGCAGTGTCTCAGCCTGGGTTGGATGGGACTTGGAGCAACGTGGGCTGGTTGGAACTAGAAGACCTTTAAGGTCCCTTCCAACCCAAACTGGTCTGGGATTCCATGAAAACAACAAAAAGAAGTATTTGAAGATAATTAAAGTGTAAAGCAGAGAGACTTCAGGGAACTTTGTTGCATATTACTAAAGACGCTGGACAGAAGTCCCAAATTCAAGATTTTCTTGTCAATGTCCTTGGGCAATGTGCCTGCAGCTTTCCTGTAGCAAGTTCCTATTCAATTTTAGATTTAAACTTCAATTTTTAGCCAAACAGGAACATTTCCTACCACTTGTCTACAAGGCAGAGTAAGTAGTAAATGAACCAGACAGAGTAACTTCTCTTGCAACTCCATTATGGAATTGCCAGATAGATACCAAATAGCAGGACGGTTCTGCAGACAGAGGAACACCCAGGATGTGTGTGCCTTGGTCTAAGTTGTGTTACTCAGTGTCTACACAACTTGTGAAACATAATTTGAGTCCTCAGTGTCATAGATTTATCTTTAAGATGGGCAGAACTCCTGATTTTATCTCACAAGAGTAGTGCTGGGCTCCAGCAACCCTCGCAGGGAGAAAAAACATCTATAAGAACTTTGAGAAATGCCAGAAATGTTTCTATGAACCAAGTTCATTGCCTGCCCCTGAAAAAAAAAAAAAAAAAAAAAAAAAAAAAAGAAAAAAAAATTCAGTATAAGCAGGGAGGGCAGGAATCCAGAGCAGAGCAAGAGCTCCATCCAACACAACAGGAAACTGCGATTTCTTCTGTAAACACCAGCGGTGAGGTGGGAGGAAACCCAACTTCTGCATAAACAGCCAGGCTGGAGCCCCAGGATGGAGGAACGCAGCCCTGGGAGGAGGAACAAGCTGTTCCCAGAGCAGCATTGCCATATTCATACAATGCAGAGCCCGGGCTCATCTCAGGAGACGACAAATTGGTGGCAAAGCAGCAGCCTGGTGACACGGACGGAGCGCCCCGGGTGGCCGTGCCAGCAGTGCCCAGGACAGATGGGACGCAGGGATCTGCCTGGGGGGTGAGGAGGGGAGGAAGGGTGCAAGCTGATGCACAGACACACAAAAAAATCATGTGGAGAGCAATTCAGGACAAGAGCAAAGCATGCTGAGCTGAAAACCATCATTAAAGGTAGTCCTGTCTGAACTGGAAATGTTAAGAAATAGAAGGCAGGTAGTTATGGAAAAGAGGCTGCCTGCAGACAGATGAAAGGAATATTTTAGTCAACAGGTTAAAGCAGACGTGGTATTCTCTGCTCTGCATAAGGCTGAAAATATAGCAGATGAGTCAGGAATAAATTTCTCCCCTGCTTTTTTCAGCCCTGCTCAGTTTACATCCCTTCCAACTCGGGTCATCCCTGCTCTACATCCCAGCTCCCCGCATCACAGGTGGAGAATGAGAAAACATCTCCAAAATACCTAATAAGTAACAACAACATAGTAATTCTTATGTCTTATGTGTAACCAACAGCTGTTTGATCTTGAAAATCCCTCATAATTATAAAACCTTTAAGGTCTCATTTTAACTACACAAGAAACTTTCACACTGCATCTTTAGAATAAATCCCTTTTTAAGAGAGACTTCTACTTCCAGAAACCCTGGTATGTAGACACAAGGGAATAAAAACAAATCCATGTTTTCATGCTTTTTAAATATTTTTTTCTCTGAGGGGAAACTTAAAGAAAGCCTCTTAAGATGGAAGCCTAAAAAAAAGCCTCCTAAAATGCTGCTTCCATGCAGCTGGAGAGGGCTTGGATTTTACCCCTCAGCTGTGGCAGGACTTCCAGTGACACAGAGGTGGCACACAGAAGGATCAAATCTATAGAGAAAAACCTCAAAACAGTAATAAAATACACATCCCTCCTCCTATGGGGCTTTGTAATTGTAGAATGCATAAAGCCAGCACAATCACATAGCAAAAAATCACAGAATTACCTTGGTTGGCAAAGACTTTCAAGATCATCAGCTCCAAAAAGCCACAGGATCTACACACTGAACAAATCCCTCAGCCTCTGCCAGTTTTTTCTACATGTGTTTTAAGAATCACCCCGAGAGAATCCCGATTTGTTTAAATGGGGACAGGGGAAGCCAGAGAGTGTTTAGGCAACAGAACTGGATGAATGGAGATGGCATCTCTGCCATCCTGTTTTCAGAACTGCAGAAAGGAGGTGGCCCTGCCACTGGTCAGCCAGCCACTGTCACACAGCCCCCTGCTCCACCACAAGCAAGGTTAAAAGGAGAGCAGGTTTCTATTTCATTCTCTCAAATATCCATATGTTTAGGATATTTAGAGTCCTAATCATTATATTCACCAATACTCTACAAATACTAACTACTTACAAATTGGGGTTTTGGTGTTTTTTTTTTTAATTTGCATATTCATACTTTATAAGTGGGGTTTTTTTATGCCCACTTTTGCCACCTGAGTGTGTAGGAAAGCAAGGGTAAGCCAAGCTTTACCTTTCTAGACAGAGGTCTACATATGGACCTCTGATCCAGAAAGGGCAGCTACACCAAACAGTGTATATGTGGTCCTGGAAAAAGGAATTAATCACCCCTTTACCACCACAAATGTATGAGATTTGTAGGGGGGATTGTTTGTTTGGGGGGTGAGATGGTGGAAAGGGAGAGAATTGCTTGGGTTTTCCATCCTTATTAGTGCCTGGGCTTGGTCCACCCATTTCTTTCCTTCTCCAAAATTACTTTCTGCAGATACAGGTTGACAGATCATCAATGCAGTTCACAGAATGAAGCCAAAATTGCAGTCTGCAAGTTTAAGAAATAAAGTAATGGAAAAGAAAACTAATGGAAAATAGAGCAGCAATGTTGGCAAGGGCAGAAAAATGAAGAGGGACTCATAGAAGCTCCATTTGCTCTCAGCCCTGCTACTGGCTTTACTGGTTTACCTTGAGCAAAGCTCTTTATCTTCTCCTGCCCTAGATTCACTATCTGTAAAACAGAAAAATGACATAGACCTCTGAAAAAATATTGTGAGCTTCTCCTAATGCTCTCCTATACACACTATTTAAAATTTAGGACTATTGGACAGCTTTGTTCATAGTTACAAGATTTAATATGCATTATCCCATTTGTCAGTTGTTTGTCAGGAAAAATACGTGCAAATGCAGCAATCAGAAGCAGGGAGTTGTTTTTTTTTTAAATTTGATGAGCTCCATCTCATCAATACTGCTGGCAACAAGCCTGTAAAGCTGCATATTGGAATTATTCACTGCATTCTGTTACTCCCACCTCACCAAAAAGGCAACTTCACAAGAGCAAATGGAAAGACTGAGAAACCCTGACAGAAAGTGATGGGTACAAGAGCTGGATCCATCATTTAGTTAACACAGGAAATTTTAACAGGGTGCCTGTAGAGTTCCTCTGCCGTGAGCCTCAGCCCAGCCATGACCACACCACAGAAACTCAGTGTGCAATAAAAGCAGAGCCCCATGGAGCTCCTTGCACAGATGGGATTTTTTTGCACACATTTCTGTCTCCAGCATCAAGCTCCTGGCTCAGCACTCACAATGAATTGCACAACCCAACTGCCTTCCAGCCTCATGTTTCTTATCAGTGCACCAGGGTAGCTGATATTAACCCAGAAATCCAAGAGCTGTCCTGTCTGGCTGCCTAATTCATCTCCAGTCACCACAACGTGGCAGTCAGGTCAACTCACTAAACTCTAAAATAAGATAACTGCTCATCTGGATGGTGTCTTGAAAGTTTAAGATATTACAATGTCTCTTGTTACCTACAGATATAAGGTCAGTATCTTCAGTTAGTGAAAATCAATGCATTATTTTATAGCCCTTCAACACAGGGAAGATGACACTTATTTCTTAGTTATTTTCTTCTCTTTGAGGCAGGTAAACCAATTTGGGAATGACAATGACCTGTATCTAGAAAGAAAAGAAAAAAAAGTCTTTTTTTTTTTTTTTCTAGACCCTGAATACAACCTCCAAAATAATGCTAGATATTCACTTGGGCCTAGTTACAAACTCTGTGGGACTCTCTGCCAAGTCCAGCAAGAGATCCTAAAGGCCCCAGTAGTTATGGGAGGGAGGAATGACTTTATTTACAACACAAATTTAGTTCCACAGCACCCCAGTTTCTATTTCTAATGTTGCTTCCTTTCACTCCAAGCACACGTAAATTCACATTTGAAAAATATTTTCCAGCTTCTCCTATTTCTTGGACATCAGATTCTTTCCTTCAGCTGCTCAGGATACGCTGCCTCCATCACATCCAAATCTCTACTTAATAAGATCCCTCCTGCTTACTCATGGCTTTAAGTATTCCTGTCCAGTCCACAGGTACCTTTACACTTCAAAGCCCATAAGATGACAGGATTGGACCTTTCCTTGTTCCAAAACTGTGTTTACCCACTCGATCGTTTGAAGTCTCAAGACTAGAGAATTACTGCTGGCTTTCGGGGAAGGAAATCTCAGTGTGGAGAGGGGAAAAGGTGAGCTGCTTCAGACAAACCACTTCTTACAGTTCCCTCCTCTCAGAGCTGAATATTTGGCTTTGGAAAAGCTTTTTAATTCTGCACTTGGGAATTGGTTCTCTTCTGGAAATATGCTGCTATTTATTTCCATTGCCTTCAGCTGCCTCTTCCCTCCCTCCCTCCCCTTCTCCTGCTGCTGCAAGAGACTGAGGAAAGTCAGAAAATAATGACTTTCAGACCACCCAGACACAGTAACTGAGGGAGATGAAGGCAGCTAAAAAAAATTAATGAGGCCAAGCAGCCTCAAAGGCTTCCCCAGCACCTCCTCAGCACCCTAACCAAGATGTGCCTCTCATTATCTTTTAGGAAACAGCTGAAAGCCGAGTTCATAACAACAACAGCAACTTCCCTACTTCCCTCTCCATAAATCTCTGGCTTTGTTCCTGACCTTCCCAGATTTCTCAGCTGAGTTTCTCTTCTTGCCCTGACTCTTCATTCCTACAAGACTTCATACTGCCAGCCCACCCTACAGGAGTTCAGGCAGGTCCATCTACTGCTCTTTCCTGTCCTCTGATGCATGGATCTTATCCTTACACCCCTTTTGGAGGACTCAGAACCACTGAGAAATGGCTTATTGACCGCAGAGCTCCTTTTCTTCTGCCAGATAATTACACAGAGTCACTTGGATCCAGTTTCTCCTGGCGTGTTTCAAAATACAAAAATCAGCCACTTTGCAAGAGACTGAGTTTGAGTGGAGTTTTTTTTTTTCCTTCCCTCCTACTTCTGGAACTATGAAATAATGAAATGAAGAGAAACAGCAAAGCTGTTCCTGAAGCTAGTGATGTACATGCTAGTGATACACAATTTTCTAGTACTGAGTTACCCCTAAACTCATCTCCATCTTCTCTCCAAAGCTGCAGTGACCTCCTTCATCTAAACCAGAAAAGCACACATCAGGCTCCAGATGTGACACCCTGGTGCAAGGATGTTTGTGACAGGGAAGAGTGACCCACTTGTGAGATGCTGGTGTGCTGAGAAGTGCTGAGCTTACTGGGATGCCACATTAGGCATCGTAAATCTACTAAAAATACCAAAACCTAAAAATCTGGCTCAAAAACCGGGCAGAGAAACTGTCAGCATCCATAAGGAACTTTCTTTTTACTACTCTGGTTAAGGGTGAAAAGACAAATCAAGGTGAGTTTGCATTTTGCAGTGCACAGAGCACAACTTGGAGAGAAGGGCACACTGTCTTAAAACACCTGCCAGCATCTGCAGGGAGAAGAGAGGAAGGCAGACTGGTTTAGGTTGTGTGTCAAACATCCTGAGCCTTCTCCCTTGGTCAGCAGGAGGGATTTTGGAGCACCAAAAATGTATTTGCAGAAGAAAAAGAAAACATCCTCCCAGAGCACTGAACCTCAGGACACTGAATACTGAGGTTTCCTTGCACTGACCTCACTCTGGAGTTTGGGATGGTCTTCACAGTCACATTTTATGCTCAGAGGACATTCCCCTTCTTTATGGATCTTTTTAATTTCATCAGTACCAACCCGCACCATGCTGCACCATTCAGCTTTGCAGGCCTGACTGTCCTCTGCCAACATCACTCATCTCCTTCATGGGAAAAGAAAAATTTTTTGGTGAAAGCTGCAGCTCAGCAGCCCTGCCCAGGTTGGTGCAGAAACATTGCCACCCTACTTGTCACCTGCCCAGCCTAGCTCTAATAAGAGTGAGCCCAGGTAGGGCAGAGCCAGGAGCCCTGCTGCCATCCCTGAGCTAAGTATAACCAATGTATTTCCTGGCTAAAAGCCACAGCTGGGCTTTACCCTCTTCTCCTGCTGCTCCTGGGGTTTCTCCAGAGAGAGTCTGGTTTCCCTTTTCTCTGTGTCCATGTCTGGCTCTGCTTTTTAAGACTGACTTTCTTTCCCGTTTTGCACAGAAAAATCCACTTTCCACACACAGAACCACAGCAGCCTCCACCAAGCATCCTCTCCTGAACACAGCTGAACAGATGCACTGGGAATAGCTGGAGGACAAAAGCATGTGGATTGTAGAAGTGGATTGTAGAAGATTAATAGATTATAGATTAAAACAAACAAACAAACAAAAAAAAGCCACCTCACAAATAAAAAAAATTTTACTTAATTTTATGTAATATTTGACCAGCTACTAAAGTGATGCAAAACATCATCAACAAAAAATCAACAACAACAAAGTGTTTTCCAAGCACTTCCTCTACATCCACTCCTCATTTCCCTGGGTCGTTGCACTGCAATCACCACATTATTTACACAGATATGTTACAATGAAAACATAAAAATATTTTACCAAAGATTAAGTCCATCTTTAGGTAGCAAAAGCACTCCTGAAAATGAACTTAAAATTAAAATTAACAGCTCTTGAGGACTCACACGTTAGGCAATGGCTTTTCAAAACAGCCACTCAACCCACCTCCAGGGAACAGAACTTTACAGCATACTTTCCATTTCTTTCTGGTTTCAGTTCTTTACATATGGAAAAAAGCTTTGTTTGCAGCAATGCTTGCTCTGGACTAGGGATCAACATGTGCTACTGGCCAGCTTCTCTAACACCTTCCTTTTGTCCCTGGTGATGCAGAAAATAAGCATTGCTCTCAAGAGAGATGCAAGATGCAACAGGGCAAAATGATTGTCTGGATGTACCCAGGGTGTACCCAGCACAGTGCAGTTTTCCTACACCAGCTCTATATGCAGGCAATGCATTTTCTGTTCAGCCTCCCAGAGGCTCTCCAGCTCAAACACAGCCTGAATTCTGCAAAGGTTCAGCAGAAAAGGCTGAGAAAGCAATACTGGTTTCATGAATGGAGGCTAAAATTGGCGAGGCATTACATTATACTGGAGATCAGGAAACTGTCGTTTGAAAGCTTGAATTGTTTGCAATATCTGTAAATGCCAGCAGTGTTCCACAGAGCACAATGCAGTGTTGAAACCGAGGGGAAAATCAGGGGGACAAGAAATTGATTGTATTGGGACCAAAGTTGGTAATGGATCTGTAATGCAGGCTCAGTACGTTGCTCAAACTCAATGTACAACCACTATATGTTTGTGCCTATAAATTACTATCCTGCTGGAGAGAAGAGGGACAAACCTAGCAAAATATTGGATTTTAAAGCAATAAGTGCAGAAATGGGATGACCTATAACACAAGAATCAATCCTCAGTCAAACAGCACTGGCTTACTAAAAGGTAACAATAAACTTCAGAAACAAAGGCTTAATTCACATTGATTTTTACAGATCCCCTCCTAAATGTGCTTGGAAGGAATATGCAGCCTTAGTAAAGGTTTAAACCAGCCTGGATGAGGGGTTGCATCCCACAAAGGTCATTCTCTGTTTATCCCCCAGCTCTGCCACTCTGTCTCTCATTCTGCACTCAACATTCCTACCAGACCGAACACCTCAGCGGAATGCAGAGTCCAGCAGCTCCATCACACACAGTTTCATAACCCAGCAACCTGTCTGTATGTGGTTTACAAATAATTAGCATCCATCCTGCAGCTCAGAGAAACTCAAGGTTCTTCACCCCAACTAAAATAACAACTAAATAGTAACAACGCTGAGAAATAATAACAATTCCAGGGAAAACGCTGGTGGTTATGTTGCTACTCTCCTCGATGGCCACTTCCAGCCTCCAAAAAAGTCCCCTAAAATCAGCTTAACACGCTATGTAGTCACATATAATATATATATATATAGAGAGAGAGAGAGAGATATCCCCCTTTCTGGCAAAACTTTTAATAAAACCAAAGCTCATCTGCTGCCTGCTCTGCCCTCGCAGCCTTCATTTGCTGCCACCGCATTTTTAGCAGCTTTTACATTCTTGGCTTTATTTCCCAGGGCATTTCTTTGTGACAAAGCTCCTGGCTGGCAGCGCACTGAAATGTTTCTCCAAACTTTGGTGAAGCCGGAGCCGGGTCCTCAATCCACCAGGGGCTGTTTTGGTAGCTTGGGGTTTTTGCCCCCTAAAATCTGAGCCCGGCATCACTCCCCTGGGGGGGTTAGGGAACGGGGATGTTTAGTTCTAAGGTTGGATTTAGGGTGCTTGGTTTTTGTTGGTTTTTTTTTTTCCACCCTGACACTTGGCAGACGAAGACAAACCCTGCATTCTTGCTCTGGTTTCTCCCTGAACTTCAATGCCAACCTTGACCCAAGTCCAACCTTTGTCTCTGGTCCCCGCTCCTCGTGATGCCACCCACCAGCCGGGACGGGACACCTTCCCGCGGGGATGTCTGGCTACTGTTCGCCCCCCTTTCTCCAGAAGGGCTTTTTTCCCACAAAGCTCCGAGATTCCCAATCTCCCCCACCACCACCACCCATCCCCTCTCTCCCTGCCCTTACCTTGCCCGCAGGCTCCTCGCTGAATGGCGATGATGGGCGGCTGGAGGAGCCTCTCTGCCCGACGGCTGGCGGCCCGGAGCTGGCAGGGACTGGCGTAGGTGACAGCATCGCTCCCGCAGACGGGTTCGTTGCTGGAACACAAGCAGCGACCCAGAGCCGCTCGCTTCCTCACCGTACCCGAAGCGGGGACACCGGAACCGGGCGGTACCACACACTGCAGCCCCTCACCGCAGGGCGGGCCGCCGCCGGGACCGCCGCAGACCTCGCCCTCCTCCGCCCCACAGACGCGGCAACAACCGCAGGCATCCAAGACGGGGCCGCCGGGGCAGGAGGCGGGGACCGGAGGGCAACGGGACCGCTCGCAGCGTTCGGGACAGGAGGGAGATGGGACGGAGCTGGCGGCGGCCAGCAGGGAGGCCAAGAGCAGGCACCAACCCCACAGCGGCATGGCGGCGGAGAACCAGCGCTGAGGGCGGCCGGATGGGAGAGCGGCTTAAAGCGGCGGGGAGGGAGGGCGGGGCGGTGGGAACGGCCCCCGCCTCCCCCGGCCTGGGACACCCACCTCCCGCCTCATCCCGGGCTGAGACACCCCTTCCCAACTCACCCCGGACCGTGACACCCCTTCCCAAGGCCATAAAACCCTTTCCCAACTCACCCCAGACCGTGACACCCCTTCCCAAGGCTATAAAACCCTTTCCCAACTCACCCCAGACCGTGACACCCCTTCCCGGGGCCATAAAGCCCCTTTCCAACTCACCCCGGACTGTGACACCCCTTCTCGGGGACATTACACCCACCTGCCTCCTCACCCCAAGATGAGACACCTTCCCCTTCCCACCTCAACCCACACCATGACACCCGCTCCCTCCTCACCCCGAACCGTTGACACCCCTTCCCGGGGCCATAAAACCCCTTTCCATCTCACCCCGGACCATGACACCGCTTCCCGGGGCCATAAAACCCTTTCCCAACTCACCTCAGACTGTGACACACACACACAACCTCACCGCCCCATCTTTTTTTAAGGCAAACTGCGATGGTTCTGTTACCTCCGGGAGTTGTTAAAAATTTAGGATGGGGAAGGCACGGCCGGGGTGCATCCCCCAAAAAAACCCGATGAAGGAGGATGAAAAGAAGGGCGGAAAGGGTTGATCACAAGATGCTGCCAGGAAAAGGGTTTGGGTGGAGTTGGAGACTCCCGCCCCGCTTTGAAGAACTACGGGAAAGGTGATCTAAAGTAATGACCGGTAACATTCCTGGCTGATAAGAAGATTGGTGGAAGAGCCGAGGAGGAGGGTAGGGCCGGCCCCTGGGGGACCAGAAGGGATGGATGCTCTCCTCACCAAATGCTCTCCTAGCAGACACAAGGTGGTTTGAAAGGTGGTGTAAATACACACAAGAACCCTCCGAGGGGACAGACATCACCTCCAAACCTAGTAGGGAAAAATAAACCAAAAATTAAGAGCTGGAAATTGAGCGCAGCCAAATTTTCTTGTCATTATGAGCAGATGAGCAACCTGTAATTGTTTAAGTGTATCTTGATCTGGTGCCCCATGATCAAAGACCTAATGAACTTCACAGACCATCAGGCAAGATGAAATGCTGTGAACTGTTAGATGAGCTGCCACAAAGAAACTGAGGGTGACAGCCTAACCCTGACTACAATAACACAGAATACAAAGTCTGTTCTCTAAGGAGAAGTGGAAGCATCTTTTAAAAAAGAGCAACATCCCAAGTGTCAGAAATAAAAGGTAATTGTTTCAGGGAATGTCATAAAATCTTATCAGGTTGTGACTGAACTCCTTGGTTAGTTCCTGGAGATGGGAAACCACGTAGATTCCAACATTCCCAAGAAAAGTTCCAGTGCAAACTCCTTACCCCTGCTGATTGCCAATGGCTTCTATGGTGTGCAAGAGAAGAGATTGCACGAGAACTCCTTGACTTCAGATGGGATCAAAGTAGTAATCTGGAGCAATTCACAGCAAAAGTTCCTTAGTATTAAAATCATTACAGTGTTAAAAAGTCTAAGAAAAAAATTGAAAATCTTGACAAGTTTAATTTAAACAATTATCAATCGTTTATCTGTTACTTGCTACTTTTAATAAGCTTCAGGGTTAGGGTGCTTTGGATTTCTTCCTTTATTTTGCAATGAAGCCAACTCTTTAAGCAAGATGAATCACTTGTAGTATTAAAACACCTGAAATACAGGCTCAGAAAAGCTCATATAAAGGTCCTATTTGGAAGCAAGAGCAAAATGCTAAGTAGCAATTGGTCAATTACTGAGGGGTTTAGTCCTGCCCCCAGAAAAGCAATCTGATTTTTCTCTCCTGGCCTTTGCAGAGTAACTTACAGTAGCTGTTTGATGCCATCAGAGCCTTATCTCTCTAAGAAAAGATTAGAGGCAGGGGGAAACCTCCTTGTTCCATGGTCCTCTCTCCATGGAAGTTTATGTCTTACTGGGCTTGGTGTCCTTTGATACTGGGCATTCTAGGGAGCAAAGGGAGGGCAGGAATGGAGGCTCAAAAAGCATTAAAAAAATGCCCACTGACAGAAACCCACTTAGAAGTTATGATTCAGTAAGTCAATACCCTGGTTCAAACCCTACATAAAGTGAAGGCACCCTTGGCCTCAGGAAAGGAATAATTCATCAATGGAAGTATAAAATGTTTGCTTAAATGTTCAGTTTATAATGATTGCAAATCTTCAGCAAAATCTGTAACTACTTCCAGAACTACTGCAGGTTTATAGTGTTGTCTCAAAAAAGAATTGAAACATTGGTTGAGTGTATTTTTTTTCTGTGATGTACAATTATGTTTTTGCACAATTCAACGAGCACCATCATCTTCTCTTTTACTGACTACTCTTTTAGACCTTTAAAGACCTATATATAATACACTAGTCAGTATTCTTTCTTAAATAAATAGAACAGAAAAGGGATGGACCTTTGTTGATAGCCCAGCATTAAACACTGCAAAAGACACAATGTATCCCAAGGTCTTATGTGTAAACCATTAATTAACAGCTCACTTTCTAAAAAGTAGATTAATATTGACAGGACTTTCTGCTGTTATGTTTTTTGCTTCTTAAACCAGGTATGGATGTGAACCTTAATCTGAGCATTAAAAAAATACGTATTTTTATAATATGGATTTTATAGGTTTAACATGGGTGCACACACAACTGAAAATAAACATCTCACTTTCCAAAATAATTAAGTCTCTGCAGGGTTAATAACTTTACTGACAACTTACTGTTAATTATCCCATCTAATCTGTGCAGAAGTGCCTTACACATGAATGAAAGGTGCTTAGAAACCCAGGAATTCTTTCCCCCACATCACAACATTTTCACACAGAGCAGCTCTCCAAGCCAGCAGGCATTGATAAGTACTCAGAGAGACTAAAAACGTAGTCTGAAAAATACTTACATTGGAGAAACTTACTTGTAAAATATTTCATCTCCTCTTTTTCAAGGGAAACTCGATGGCAGGAGGCTCCATCCAGAGACCACAGGCTACCAACTCTCCACATTTGTACTATTTAATGCCTTTGACATCTCAGTGTTAGAAGGCAACAAAATTGGAAGGGATCCATCAGGATCATCAATTCCAACTCCTGGATGCCCCATGGGAAGAGCTGCCACCTCTAGTGCTTTCCCCAGCAAAGGAGGGAGTGAGAGAAACACTTGCAGAAAGATTTTTTCACTTGGGGGACAAGGGGGTGGTTTTGGAATGACCACCTGGGCACAAATTGAAAAGGTGGGAAGCAAGAAGCAAGTAAAGGATTTGGGAAAAAAAAGAGTAAATTTAGCAGGACAGAAAGGGGTTAATACTATAATCTAGAGCTAGAAGAATTCTGGCCAGAAAAGAGGAGGGGGAAAGTTTGATATGGCCCAGGATGCTTTAATTCTGGGCACACTGAAGTAGCTTGGACTCTGCAGAAAGCTTTTCTAGGTTTGTTATGACTGCATCATCATTTTGCTTCATTCATTATTGACTTTCTCTCAGATTTTCTGTGGCAATAAGGTATGCTGCCCTGTATGCTTTTGGCCACCCACCAAAGACACAGGACTTGTCCACTTCAAAGGACTTCTCTATTTTGTTAAATATTTACTTAAAAAATAAACCAAAACATAAACAAACAAAATGAGCCAAACAGAAAATTCCCTGAACCCAAAGCTTTTTAAAAACATCTGAGGGATTTGTTGCTACATACAGAAAAAAAAAAAAATGCCATTACTTACGGAGTGGCTGCAAACCAGGGAATGTAAAACTACATCATCTTTTCCAGATGTGAATTCAGCCCTGGTGCTTGGTGAGCATCTTGGTATAGTTTACAAAGTGAGTGAACTATCAGGGTGTCTTCTGCAAGCATCCTGCCCCAGAAACAATTGCTAAGCTGAACAATTTTAACTTGTATTTGTGTACAGGTGTTTTTTCCTTGGTGTCAGAGGGAAATCCTACAAGCTGGAGTGCAAGCACTACACGACAGACAGGGACTGTAAAACGATGGTGAAGCTTCCTCACTTCCTTCAATTGCAGCAAATAAATGTACTGCTACAAAGACCCCATCTGCTGAGATTACTGTGGCATTGCTGTGCTCAGTTAACTTTAAGAAAACAGGGGCAACAGGAATCTTGTGCAACAGAATTTTTTAAAATTCTTCAAAGGTGTTTTCACCGTGGAGCTTGATATGCAGAATTAACAAGCATCACAGCTGTTTACAATGAAAATCCCTGATCACAGTTGCAAAGGTCCCACATTAAAGGGAAAAATCCAACTACTGCTACACAGGGCCTTTAAAAATGAATGCTGGTTTCTTTTTCTCAGAGGTTGCACAGCAAACCTGAATTGAAAAAAAAAACAAAACAAAACAAGGCAGAGATGTGATTCGTTCCAGAGCAGGACTCACAGGACACTTTTCCAGAGAGCACCCTCCAGAACTTCCATGGAAGATCTCAGAAGTGCTTCAGCAGCATCACAGAGTTATGTAGGTGGTGCTCTAAAATACAAATGTTACATTAAAGAAAACTGGGGAAAGGTAAAACTATCCATAGCACAGAGGGATACATTTTTTATTCCATTTTTACTTTTAAAATAAAAGTATCCAGTCCAAATTTCCCCTTCTTCCATTTCTTCTCTCTCTCCTCAAATTAATATGTAAACGTTTTTTTTTTTTTATATAAAAAGTATTTTCCCCTTCCCACACCTTTTTCATGTGCTCACAAACTTCTCCATCCATTATAATATAGGCTTGAAGAAATAAACCTCTGCATATCAACATTTTCTACTAATACAGCTATTTTTAAAAAGGAGAAATACTCTGTGATGACATTTCCATTTTTAGCTCATTTCTAGCTAGAATTCTGATTCTGAACCTAGCTCTATATACAAATCGCAAAACCTGAAAGTTTTATAAAGCCAGAAAACCTAAAACTATTAAAGTGACAGCTCAGTTAATAATGAGAAGAAATGAAGTTTCAAACTGGTCTCCCTCTTCCACCTGCATCCCAGATAACTCTGTTCTACCTCCAAACTCTTATCTTTGTGTTGCATTCACTTCACTTACCGAAGCAGAGAGATTGCCTTTCCAATCCCATAGCTGAAGAATTCATACTCCATTGAAACATTTTAAAAGGTTTTTCTGGCCAGCTGCATCACTCTTGATAGCCAGTTTCCCACGTATGATCTGCAGTTTTTAAACTAATTGCCAGTCAGCTAGCTCAGCTCCAGATCTCTTATTATAGAAGGTTCCTGCCTTACACTGCCAGACATCCCCATCTTCCAAGCAATAGTTAATGCTTTGACCATTCTGCTGTTTGAACTCTTTTTTTACTCTTTTTTTACTCTTTTTTTACTCTTTTTTTACTCTTTTTTTACTCTTTTTAAGAGAAGTCTCACACTTTCATTATTCACTGGATTAGTAGTTATTTCCTTTTTGCCTTGGGAATAAACTGGTATGCTAAACAAGAGCAGCAGGAAGGGCGAGTAATTTGTTTTGTCATCAACCCACTTGCTGCCATCACTGATCAAAGATTAAAAGGAGAATTTAAAAGAAATACAAAATAAAAACAACTTTGAGTAGCCCAGTGACTTAACAACTAGAGTTTCCAGATGGATTTTCAGGAGTCAGAAATAAACAGTAAATGTCTGACTCAGGTACTTTTAAATACAGCATGGCCTCTAGGTGGTGCTGAAATCCTGTTATTTCAAGAGGTTAAGTCACATGCCAGTTTATTAAACTGTATTCCAGACCATTCCCTTTGGCAGTAACTTTCAGGCATGTAGGCTGCAGGTTGATCAGTAAAATTTTGTCAAATTTGTTACTGCAATACAGTGGTTTAAATGTATAAACATAAAGAATAATTCCATCCCTCTTCAGTAAAGAGACAACAGTAAATACAGAGCAAATGGAAATGGGTAAGACAGAAGATAGTAAGAGCATCCAATTCATTCCAGGGACCACAGTTCAGGTGGAAAAATAGTTGTGAAAAAAAAAATTAAGATCTTTATAAAAGTAATTAGAGGGTAAGAATGTTGAAAGCTAAACAGCAGAGATGGGATAAGACAGATGAACTAGAAATGGTTCTTTCAGCTCCTGTGTTTGAGCTGCAGCCAGTAACTGCATTTTATTCTGACATTTATTCCTTGGAAGAATAAACTGTGTTGCTGCACAGGGATTAGGATCTAACTTGGTACACCAGGGGCCTTACACAAACACCAGCTCCTTACAGCTGCCATCAGCTTTTGGAACTCAGATGTGATGTTCAAGCTGAAAAAGTCAAGCTGAAAATCCAGGGAGATGGGTGACCACAGGTAAATTTATACACAGACTGCATCCTGTGGCGCAGCTGGGAAAAATGGGAGCTTCCAGACACTCAGCACATATAAAAGTGACTCCTCTGCTCAGGAATTTGTTGGGGCCAAGAGTGTGCACATTTGACACCAGTGTAACTCCCAAAGTGCACAGACCTGGAGTGACTCAGTCAGATGTCACAGTCACACTGAATTCAGCTCTGTACAGCCAATAGGAAACTCAATATAAACCAGCACACATCTTATTGTAGGGTTTTTTTTCCCTTCCAGATGGTGCCCACTCCCAAATGGTTAATGTGATGTTACCATACATCAGCTCTTGCCTTCCAACCTGATCACATTTGAAGAAATAAAAAGACATGATAGCTGGACAGGACACAATCTGACCTCTTAAAAAGGAATAGATATTTCTAATAAAATATTTAACATGGTGCAAGGAAACTCAGTCAGATGTTAAGTTACCCAAACTGATTTATTGACAATTTAAATGTGACATATTTACAGCACTGTTTCTAAAATAATTTAACAATTTTCATAGATTTATAAAAGTACTGATAAATAGGAGACCCTGACAATTACCAACCACAAATATTTCCCTATGCTACTGAACTACAACAGTAGTTCTTTTCTTTTTTTCCTCTTTGAGTCCCATAATGGAGCTGCTTTACCTCCACCCAATGTGTAAAATTGCCAATACCAAAAATATAATAAAATGAACATGCAGTGTGAAAGCTGTACCAGAGAAGTGATTTCAGATGTTAGGCTACAGTAAAAATATTTCAATGCAAAGTGTCTTCCACACAGAACATACTTGTGAAAAAATAAGCTTTTAAAGAGCTATTGTTTAATCTTTATAGAAGTTAAAACCTACAATACTAGTTCAGACATTTACAGTAACTTCCAACTCTGTGCTAGTTTTCACTTCGATCTAAAGAGTCAAACAAAACCAGTCATTAACAAACACCACTGTCTTAAGACAGTGGTTAGCTTATGGATAAATTAAAATGAAGGTGCTGATATAATTCAAGGTTTTGAAATTCTCTCTCAGTCTTAAAAGGACACCAATTATTCTGTCCTCAGATCAACACATTATTGTGGTAAAGCCATCTGTATCTCTCAAGCAGGAAGTCAGTTTGGAAGTTGGAGAGAAGATGGACTTGTGTGATATGTATCTTGGGTTACAGCAGACAACAGAACAGTCTTGCCAAGCTGGACAAACTGAATCACAATAAGCAGCAGCATGAGACATTTGTGGGGTTTTGATTAAAGCAAAACATTTCTCAAAACTGATGAAAAGCACAGAAACTAATCCGACACTTGAAATGTAAAGGTTCTTTTTTGTTTGCATTACTGGAGCCCCATAACACAGGGTACACAAACAACAATTACTCCTTTATTTTAAAAACACATATTGCACAGCTAGCAGGTGCAATACCAGAACACTGGTATCCCTAGCATAACTTTTCCATTTTAAAGAGCTGATTCAAACTATGCTATTCAAGAACAACTCCAAGCCAACATTCAAAAACCATTATGAATGGTTTGTATGCACATAACCAACACAAAAGTGTTTCAACAGCGTGAGAAAAAACACAGGCACTTGAGATTATCAGTGCACCAAAAGTTAAGAGGCCACAACTGCATGACTATGAACAGTTCAGTATCAATAATGACAAAACTACAAACCAGGTGGTCTCCCACTGATCAAATGTAGAAACAAGAACTGCTCACAAAGCACTGATCAGGAAACCCATTCTCAAAACAGTAATCAAACAACACATTGAGACATCTAGGGTACAGAATTGCTGCAAAGCCTCAAGTAACACAATATAAACTCTACTTGGTTCAAAAGATCTAAAGTGTCCAAATTCAAAAGTCCCAATTTCTCTTCTCCCCCCCCTCCAAAACACGATTACGTGCAGCCCACTAAAATCCCAGTGTGCAAAAAGTTACAACCCAACTTTAGGAGTGCATCAAAAAATAGGCTGACTATACAAAATATTATTTCAGTGGAAATTTTACAGCACCATAATTGGAATTCCAAGGGAGTTCAGAATTCTTGTTCTGACAACAAATCAGTTGAGACTGTTGATCCTAAAGAACAGAAGAAACATTTTGTGCATTTCCTGGTATCTGAAAGTCACGGAGAAAAACAATTTTCATCTATGCCTAAAACCTTACTGCAGTTCACACTGAAATTAAGTAATCACATTTGTTGGCAATTAGTTCTCCACAAGACAGCATTAGTTGTAAATTTAGTAAATCTGCCAGATTAGGAATGAAAAGTTGCTGGTACCTTGCTTACTAGCAGTGGTACTTTTTTGTTTTTGTCTTTCTGTTGGTTTTTGTTTTGTTTTTTTTTCTTTGAAATTGTGCAGTTTGGCCCTCCCTAGTAAGTGATTTACTATCAGGCTTTGAGAAAACACCTAAGGTCATTTTTTGACCCTCAGCTGAAAGGCAATATACAAACACATTATATATACACATGTGTGCACAGAAACACACACACATACATATATATAAAAAAAATAAATCAGTATTCCGTTTTTTTTTGTTGTTGTTGTTCTCATTTCCTATAATTTTCTTTGGTTAAAAGTCCAAGCAAGGAAATTAAGAGGACCAAAACAAATGGATCATTCTCCAAACACTTCCATCCACTACACATCACTAACTGGAAGGCTTGCATCATCCAGATCCACGAGGCCAGGATCCTGTTCCTGAGTGCCGTTTTTATTTTGGGGTTCCCAGAAGCCCCTTTCAGTCACTTTGGAAGCTGATTCTCTTGGAGAGACAACCTGGATCTTGTAGCTCCTTGGCTTGGCCTTGGTAAAAGACTCGTGAAATCCTCGCTTCTCCAAGGCAGGGTATTTGGAGTGAGGGTCTGGGACCAGAGGGATGCGGTGAGGGGCTGTGGAATGTGAGGTGGCTGAGGCTGTGAGGGCAGAACGGAGAGCATGGACGGGTTCGGAAGCAGACTCGGGATGCTCCTGGAAAAGAAGAGCAGGGGGTCAGATGAAGTCAGGGGTGTCAGGTTGGAAAGATGCAGCTGCAGATTACACTCTCAGGAAAAAACAAAACAAAAAATCGTGACAGAAAGTACACAAAGCAAAGCATCAGGCACAGCAGCAGGAAGCTTTCTGAAGGCAGTATGTTGTTAAATGTGAGCTTACAGCAGCATGTGACAGCAACATCAGTTCTTCACTCAAAGACATTCTAAGTTCTCAAATCAAGCTCAGCAGCTCTTCTTTACACTTTATAACATAGTCCAGCAAATTGAGGCTTTTCATTTTACTAAGATATTAAGTAACCTTTTGAAGATATATGCTTTGAAGGGTCATGAAAGTTACATCTTTCCAAAAGAAAAATGTAAAATGTATTTAAGCTGAATCATATACATCAGGCACTGAAGTAATGCTCATTTTACTGGTCCCTCCTCTGGAGGTACAGATCTCCCCAATTTGTTGCAGGGACCAAACAAAAATAGTAACTATTTTATGCTGTCAAGACTGTTAATATAACAAATTAAAAAGCGATCCTTTTTAATTGTCAGGTTATTTTCTTGTGTTTATTACTGTTAACTGTCACTCCATTGACCTTTACATTACTCTGGCAGATTAATACTGTGAAAATATGTGAAAATCATCTTCCACCATTTACTCACTGATAGAAACATGTTCCCAGACTCCCTGGAAGTGATTTAGATGGCAAAGCAGAGGTGCAGAGTGCCATTGTAGATGTCCTAGGATGTCCTAACCCAACCTAAAGCCACCTCTCCAGGACAAAACATTCCTCACATGATCCATCTTATCTATCATTTCCAGAAGGATGTCTCAGATCCATGTGGATATCTCTAAAGCAGTGTTAAATGCTGTGATCATAATGATGTGTGATGATAAAGCCAATATTTCACTCTGCATGGATTAGGAGCTGCAGCTGCTGCCACTTCTGCCATTGCCAGTGTTAGTACAGGAACTAAAAAAACTGCTAACCCATGTGTCTATACAAACCAAGGCACTTTTCAAGCACATTTATTAGCAAAAAAAAAAAAAAACAAAAAAAAAAAAAAAAAAACAAAAAAAAAAAAAAAACAAACCCAAACAAACCACAAACTGAACATCACAGATGTGTGTCCAAGATGCAAATACACATCCCAAAGGAAATAAGTTTTTCATAGTAGTTTTCCAAATTTCTTTTAGAGTGCCATGACAGCAATTCATAAATTTAATCGTAATGGATCCTGACATACACTGTTGTATTTCTTTTTATAAATTAACTGATATTACTGGGCAAAGGAGCTCTGCGACTTCTTTTTAAAACTTCAATTTTGTGTTTCATTTCAGTGACATATTTCACATTGTTCACATTGCTGTATTTCACACCTGGCTCATTACTCCACTTTAAGAAACACATTTGCTTCAGCAGAACATACAATGCAATGATTTACCTACTATTATTGTTATTAATAATAATTATTAGTTCAACAGACAGGACAAACGGGATCTTAGGACAAGATCTCTACAATAAACATTTTGCTCAACTGAACTGAAGGATACTCAGATTTTTCTACCCACACTGACTGCAATTTCACAGTTAAGAGACGGTGCTGCTATATGACTCTGAAGATGAACTGCTCTGAACAGTGTACCAATTAAACACTACAACACTTCTACGTGTGAACTACTCATTTCATGCAGAGACTTACAAGCCATGCAAATCAGGCTGGAGTATTAATTACCCTTCCAGTTACCAGAGCTACAACGTGCATTTTTTGGTGTGCACCCATCTGTATTAGTTTGTGGGTAGCTTAAGTTTAACTTTGCTTTTACGCAGTTTCAAAAAAAAAAAAAAAAAAAAAAAAAAAAAAGTAAAATGGAGATATGAACTCTCATGCAAATTCGTTTTAATACTTTTCTTTTAAAATGATATAATGTAACTTATGGTTAAATATATAACAACTTTGAAATAGAAATACACATTTTTTTGCCATTTTTAGTATCCAATTGTTTCAAAAGCAAGAAAAAAACCAGTGCAAACCTGTAAGCCAACGATTTAACTTACGAGTTAGTTTTCAGTCATGGTAATGAGAACAGGTAGCATTATTTTTAGCTGGTTTTGTTGCGTTTTTTTTATAATGTGAATTAGTTCTCTAGTCCTAGCCCTCTGCTAAGAAGGCAAGTTTACATGAGAGCCCACATACGTGCTGCATTCACCAGTTCTTGATGTATACCTCTGTATACAAGGATTCGACAGCCTTCTGGCCTGCCGCATCTGGAACACAGTGCAAAGCTAAGATTAGAGTAACCTAGACTTGGGGAAAGAAGAGAAGACAGGGAAAAAGAAAGAAGTGATGCAAACAGTAACAGCTAGATTGCTCAGTTAGCCCCCACGAATTAAAAAAAAAAAAAAAAAAAAAACAAAAAAACAAACAAAAGCATACACAAAGGAGAGTCACCTGCATATTTTCATTTCCCCCAATAAGATTTACGATAGGAAATTTATTTCAAAGCCTGAAGCAGCTCCCAGCTGCAAAAGAATAATTGAGAGCTTAGACTGAGTGAAGAGAAACACAGTATCAATGCCAATGCAAAAGCCAGATTTTCAATTATTAGATTTCAGATTATGGGGGTAATGATATATTCAGCGTATTACAAAACATCCCATAGCCAGAAAGTGAAAACCATAGCTTGCAGCACCTGAACTGTAAAAGTATTCCATTTGTTACGTCTGGACATACTTGGAGACACTGTGACAGGAAAGTAACCACTGTTGAGAAGTTTATGTACTTGTAATTCCATGTAATGAATATCTAATACAGTTTCAGTGCATGTGGCTTCACAAGTAGGGAGATGTGTCACAGTGCCTCAGTTCAGCAATGCTGGATGGTGTCCACACTACAATTCCAACAGCAAAATCTAACTCAGGCAAGCAGAGATCTCTCAGAGAAGTTTAAATCTGAATGTGCTTACACAACAAACTACCAGCAACAAAGAATGACCACTTGGTAGTGAGAGTTGCTAAAAATAAATTAAGAGACTGTCACTTGACTGTGAACTTCAGCAACCTCGCAGGAATTAAAAAGTCTCAATTTTACTTCCCAAGAAGAAGCAGCATAGTGCGAACAATCATACCCAATGCAGAAGAATTTTTCTAGGTTAGCACTTGCTTGTCTTGTTCAAGACAATAAAATGTACATTAAGTCACACACATGTAAGTGCTCAACTAAAAACACAAAATATTTTATGCCAGTCTACGAAAGTTCATGCAGAGATGCCACGTTACTACAGGACAGGACAGAGGACAGGTGAAAGGAAAACACCATCTACAACTCCATGTGCATAAGTGAACAGCAATTAATCACATTTTCTCTGAGGGTCAGAATAACATACGGAAGCTGCTGATCTTCCAGGTCCCCGTTGTGCTACAATGGCCCCAGAAATTGCTTTTATCCAGCTGTGCATATCTTCTGGACTGTCAGCCTGGATCAAACAACAAGAATTACATTTAATAAAATACACTTGCAACTCTTCCAGTGTCCTGACCATCTGCATTAAAATGACACCTGCAGCCTACTTTAGTACCCTGAGATTCCCATTTCCTAATTCAGGCATTCCTTAATATTTCACTCTGAATTTACTATTATATAAATAATAAGCAAGAACTAAGTGGGTTTTATGCTATTTGCATACACTACACCCAATTTATTTACTTTCAGCAAGCAAAATGATTCAAGTGCCCACAGAAATCCTCACAGGAGATTTCCTGACCCCTCATGGCAGCCTTTGGCCAATGATGTAACTTCAGTACTTTGCACTCACTGCTGCACTTCACTTGTATGAGGGGTATTTACTGAACAGTTAGTCCAAAAGAAAAAAGTAAAATATATTTATATACATATATACATATCCAAGGAAATGTACAGCTGAGCCCCAGCAGAGATTGATTTTTTTATATATATAAAATAATCTATGCATAATATACAAATTATAATATACAAATAATATAAAATATTATTATTTTTATATATAAAATCAATCTCTGCTGGGGCTCAGCTGTACATTTCCATGGAACAGCCACCCAACAAAAAGATTAGCCATGAACACCAAGAGTGTACATATCTGGGATAAAGACAGATAAAAAGCTAAAGCTATTCCCTCTAATTAGGCTGCAGCTTTATCAAATTAGCACATCTACCCAGCATGAAGTATCTGCAACATGTCATTTAATTGTGTTCAGTTACAGGACAGCTCAGAACTCAGCATCTGGCATCACTGACCGTATTAAACTATATAAGAAACAAAAAATATTCCCAGTACTAAAAGCATCACATTCCCACACAGCTAGGAGCAGCAAGTCTTTGTGATTTGCATATCCAAAACATTCATAACCAAAACGTGCATATCCAAAACATGGTATGCATGCAATGAATAAAGTGGATATGGATACATGCTACCATATCGGTACAGAAACCTTAAATGGTTCTGTGCTTTAATGGGTATTTTGTTGTGGTAACTAACTTGAAACTGAGAAGTCAACACACATAAAAATACAGTGTTTTAAAAGAAGAGATTTAAAATACAGAATTGATCCTACAGAATTTGAAGACCTGAATACCAACAGAGGCATGTTGGGATTTCTTGTTTATTGCTTTCATACAGTAGCAACCTAACAGTTGCTGTAATGTGGAATTTTTCTTGTATGCATCTTTCTGAAACATAAAGACCACATTTCCCTTTGAAAATCATCACATAGTTAAATCCAATTTAAAAAGCAAAACAGGAGTTCTGCTTTGACTATGGCAGTCTGCAGGGTTTGCCCAAAGTTTAAAAAAGAAATTACCTGTACATAAAAGGTTCGAGAAGTTGTTACGATTTCAAAGAGATTGTCTCTCATCATTATATCACTGCAAATGAAACACAAAAATTATTCAGCAGTAAGTACAACTTTCCATTTTAAAAAGACTCTGTCATGTGCAGGGAACCAGAGCATTTACTGTCTAAGGACCTCTGCATTTCTTCACTCCACTGTTGGTTTTTTTCTTGGCAGATGCCAAGTAAAAAAAGAAAATGACCATCTCTCACTCATTTTAGTCCTGAGATTTTCATTTATTTATCAGTGGCATGCCTACTACTATAGATATTTTAACTGCAACATTAAAAGCAGTTTCATATCAAGTTTAAAAATATTTATTGTTCCAGTGAAACTTCTGACAAATTTCACATTTATATTTTGTTATCTCTTCACAAAGTAATTAAGTCCTGAACAGTAACCTGCCAAAAAACCCTATTATTGAGGCAGTTGAGTCCTTAGTATATTGCCATTTGGTGGGAGAGAAACAACAGGAGGAAGGGTGTTCTTATCTCATTTCAGACATTTAACAAAATGTAATGTCCTCTGAGGGTTGAGGTGTTTAAGCAGAATAGAGACTCCTAAAAATCATTGCCTCAAATCAGAGAGCAGCCATGCAGCTCCAACTCATGAGTGCAGATACTCCTTTATTCCACCCTTGTCCCAAGCATTTACATTCTACTGAATGTTACAGGTTTGAAACACACCAGCACAGAGCCCTCAAAACCAGTTCTATGAATAAAACTACTTGCTGTCCTGTAAATAAAGAATATTACTCATGCATGCATCAAATGAAGTTATTCCCAAGTTCTCCACTGCTTCCAAAGGGCAGTCTAGCCATGACAAAGTGATGTATGTACTACAACCCCATCTAACACCAGCAGTGCTTCTCTCCTCACCTTTGTTTGCATTCCTGAACTTTATGGACCTCCTTAAGTGGTATAACTCTAAGAGGTTCCTTTTCCTGAAATAAAAAAGCAAAACTATTTCAGTACACAGTGTATCTAACAAATAGAATATAGTCAAAAAGACAGAGGTCAGGACAGGTGACAGCAGCAGACTGATGTAACACAGCAGCTGCTTCTGCAAAAGGTGACATCAACCACAATTTAATTTGCTTTTTTAAGTATTCAACCAACCACTGCACTTGGAACAAAAAAAGAGTGAAATCAAGTAGTTAAAAAAAAAAAACAACCCAAAACATTAATTCACCTGACCATAACAGAGACAACCATCTGTTTCCTTCCTCTAACTAGATAAAAAATGGAATATGACTTAAAGCAGTTTATTTCAGTAAAACCACTGTTAAAATAATTTTCTATGACATGATTTTAAACAGGACTAACTGCACCCTATACTCAACACAATTAAAAATAATTGAAATAAATCAATTGCACCAAAACCTGTGGAAGAGCAAATATCCTTGGAACATAGGTAAATTCTGTTATTGTAACAGAAGTGTTAAAATTCTGTTCAAGTTTCACACAAGAGGAAAAAAAGGAAGAATAATCAAACAAACATTTTCACTTTTGCTGTGATTATTTTCCTGCAGCAAAACACCACTTACTTTACCTCCTAATGTGTTTTCTTTAAGCAGAGTTACAATGGATTTCCAGTTGGCTTTAGCTTCCAGACAAAACAAAAGCTGTCAGCTCTGGAGGACTTTATCTACAATTCTTACCACATACACTTAAAAGATTTACATTGTTACAGTAAACAGAGAATGTTACCCAAATATAACCACTCCTAATTGTCACTTTTTGTTAGATCACAGCAGACCAAACGCACACATTTTAAAGCTCAATGTTTTCTGCTATTCTGCCTCTCTCCCCTCTCTGGTTTCCTGGGTTCACTCATTCATTACAACAGTTTTTGAAGCAAAACTTCAAAAATGAGCTGTGAGATCATCGTTGGAACACAGACACTCACTGCACCTCAGACATCATCCTTTTCTGAGTCTGATATTGCCTGCATTACACTGTATTCCACCAGAAGATTAAAAAAGGCTCTTCCTCAAATTGCAAAAAGGGGATTAAGAGTGTGTGTGGATGGATGCACAGGACACCAAATAACCATAATAATAACATTCTGATTTTTTTTAAATCATTATCATTTTTCTAATTTTGATCCTCAGAATCTGCACATTCTTCAATTTTAAAAACCAACAGTTTTTAAATTTTCAAGAGCAGAGAACTCTGATAGATATTTACAGATGTAAAAGAGTGCATCACTGGTTATCTCAAGTAGAATGATCTGAAGTACTGATGAGCAGGCTGGCTGCTGAGACAAACTTCCAGAGCCACCCTTGACTGAAAATTGCAGTTACTGGGAAATGAAATTCAACAGAAAGAGGTTTTCCAGAGTCAGAAGTTTGATGCTACACTAGCTGAACACAACCTCCTTAACCACAAAGGCATGACAAGCCCTGAAGAAGCTTCTTCTCCTATCATTGTGTTCCTCTCACAAGGAGTAGGAGATTATTAGAGAAGCAGAAATCCCACACAACACTGAGAGAAATCATTCCCTACTCCTAATCTTCAGAAGAGAACAGTTTACATTTTTTGTGTTTGTAGGAGATAAAAGACTGATGAACCTATGGCTACATTGTTGCAGGTGTTTTCTTCTTTGCACTGTGCTCTGCCAAAGTTTTGCTCTTCCAAGTACAGATTTAACTTTCACTCCAACATATCTGTAAGGCAGATGGTTTAAAAACCTATATGAAACACGATTATCATGATCAAGTTTCCTAACTGTGGAATTCTTTGAGTAACTGTTACAATGCAATCAAAGGACACTATCAGTATTCATTTCCCTGAAGAGAGATGTCTGCTTACTGATTTCAGTAAAAAAACTGTGAAGCAAGAGCTACTCCACTGTTGTCTGACACTTGGTCACTCCAGAACCTTCCTCAAACTGCAGCAAGGGATATTTGCTTGAAAATCAGAGGACACTGCAAGATTTATACTGTTCAAAACAGTTTAACTGGAAATGAGCATGATGAAACACACTCTAAGCAGTCCAATTCTTCACCAAGTTAGAATTTGCTTGTGAGCAATCTGGACTCAGTTTTGTTTGTTTGTTTTTAAATAAAACCAGGTTTATAAGAGGCAATTTTGGCTTCCTGACATTTTGCATCTTAGAGTTGGCCTCTAAACTCCATTTCCCTGGATTTACAATACACTGCAACTCAGTTTATTCTTCATGTACAGATGTTCTCAAGTGAAGCAAGTCTGTAATTCCTTACTGGGAATAACAATTCATCTCCAGCACCAGAGCACCAGCCATCCCATTTTTAAATGAAGTCTGAAGGCACTTAACATTTGGTCAAAATTGGTCAAAAGGGTCAAGAGTGATGAAAGGGGAAGGAAGATTGTGAAACCAAAACATAAAATATGGGTTTTGAACAGCAGAATTCTTTGCCTATCTTGGTGTGTGAGAAGAGATCCCATCATTTGTATGATAAAACACTGCATAATTCTAACTTTAAATAATGAATTGCATAATTACACTTTTGTATCTCCACATAAAGATCAGCTCTTTTGAGAACATCATTAATCATATGTGAGTGCACAGTAACACAAGATACTACTTAAAAAAAAAATAAATCAGGGTCATTGTAGAATCTCTCTGGTCTTGAGTTCCACACAGACAGGCTCCCAAATACATGACAGGAGTCCAGCTTAGGAGAGACACTAATTTTGTTCTGCCCGATCATGAAAAGTTATTACACTACACAGCTAAGAGCTGAAAGATAAGCACAGCAGACTTCTCAAATACAAGGGTATTTCTTTAGATTTTCTTGTAACTATCACTGGACAATAACACACATTTGGAATCTTACCAGTTCAGACTTGAAATATCCTATTGTGTTTTCATCTAACTGAAAGTATCTTCTCTTCCAGTTCTTCATCTGTCAAGTGAAAATAAATATATGTATATTACATATATATATGTATACAAGCATACTTACATTTAATATATTATTTGTATGCTTCTAATTCTACTCTATGACACTACATAATTCCTATTTATAATTATCAGTATGCAATACTGATAGTTTTTTCTATACCATATATATGTATCAATGTGTGTAGTGTGTGTATATACATTTATATAGTGCACCCAAAATAATTCAGGACTATATCCAATCATTTTTCTTAGAAAACTGCAAAAAAATCAAGTAAAAAAATAAAGTATGCAAAACAAGGATCTCTACATAACTGTATAACAGAAGAATTCCTGGTTGCATGCACTAACCATAATTTGAAAGTCTCTGCACACAACTTTTCTTCTCCAAAACAGCTCCAACAACACAACACTGAAGAAAGCCATTGAAAGAACCAACACAGACATAAATTACATGCTACTGGAGGCTAAATTTTATCTTTAGCACTGTCAGCAGTGATAAAGTTACCGGTAATTATGCTTTTTTTTTTTTTTTTCTTTTTTTAAAATCATCTACCTTGTAACTACAACTACCAACCCTTAGGATCTTTGTTCTTGGTTAGTGAAACACTGATCTCAGGTACTTACCACTGCTCCCTGTTTCACACAGTAGCCAGCTTTGATAATAGCATTATCTGGGGGATGCTTAGCAGTAAAATAAGGAAGGTGACTTTGTGACCGTTTCAAATAATTCCTATCACTCCCTTCACTGCACTCACTGGGTTCTTCTTTCTAGAAAAAAAGCAGGGAAGTTCAGAATATTCTGTTTTTTTCTAAAGGTAAAATAATAACTATACTACATATGGCAGGAAATAATTGTATCATCCCATTTCCAATTTGTCTGAAAGGACGAAGTACTTCAACTGATTTCTAGAGACAACTAAGGAGACTTTCCAAGGGCTCTGGCTGAGCACTTACAAGCTCCATTGAGAAACTACACTAAAAGTGCTGAATATTCTCAAACAGTATTGACAGACACTCAATGAAGAATGTTACAGACCTAAAAACAAGACACATGCATGCAATTTAGTGCAAACTCAGAACATGACTTTCAGGGCAAAACACTAGAGGAGGCTACAGCAAAGGAAAAGCTCTTTCTGGGACAACATGACATCAGAATTCACCAACTTTTTACAGGCAGTTCAGATGTATACATGTAATTTACACCCAGTGACAGACAGATCTCTATTTTCAATGCTGCATAGATTCTTCTTCCATGAGCTTATACTGTCTCTCAAACTCAGAAAAGTTTCTTCCTATTTAAAAAGTTTTCTTACTAAAAAGTATTCTTACTATTTAATAGTTCCTTACTCTTTCTTTCTATGCCACTTTTTGGCAATGAGTATCTTATGTTTTATTACTCACTGAAAGAGCTCATTCCTTTTGGTTTACCTGGTTTGTTTCAAAGCCCATAGTGGAAAAGAAAGTTTACACCATTCACTTCTGCCTGTTGTGATTTTGTAGAGCTGTGACATCCTCCAGCTATTTATTTTGTACAAGCCTACTCAAGAGCTCCTCATATGGAGATCATTCTACATGGACCAACCACCCTTGAAGCCTTCCCAGTTCTAGTTTTTGAGATGAAAACAAACTTGGGACTCAGTAATCAAGATCTGGCCAAAGACAGGATTTATACAGCAACAAAAATATTTTCTGGTTTGCTCCTTCTTCTTCTAGTCATGCCTAATCTTTGTGGGCTTTTTCCTCCACTGCTACTGAGCACTGAGATGGTGTTTTCTTCTAGGAAATGCAGCTCTTATCCCTTTCAGAGTACTTTCTATTGAACTAAGATTTTTTTTCCCAGAATACTTTAAATCACATTTATTTTCACTGAATTTCACTTGCTTTATCTCATTTTTTTCACACATGCCATTTCATAAGGCCCTTCGGTGACAGTTTCATCTGCCATCATCCTTACTACTTTTAATAAAATTGTGCATGTTTAATTCAGCTGTATTAACGCCTCCCTTTTTACCCACTTTTCCTGACAGTTAACAATGCAAAATTTTGTCTTTTTAACACCAATACTTAATTTCACACACACAGTTTCCAGCACACTGATATCTGTGAACAAAAATCAACACTCAAGCAATTTCTGATAGTCTTGTAAAATTCTCTATAATCTCCTACAAAGGGAATAAAGTCCTCAAACAAAAAACCCAGTTAGAAGCAATAAAAGCTGCACAGTCTTAAGTCCCTGGGGTGAGAAGTTGACAGCTATATTGTGATATATATTGTGATACATAATCTACTGTCACCTCTCAAACAACAAAGCTTCCCCCACCAAACCACAGCACCCTTCTTCTAAGGGTCTTACCTGGGTAGGTGTAATGATAGGAACACCACCAACTATTTCTGTCCTGTAGGACACTTGCTTCTTTCCACCTGGGCTTTCAGCTTGACGATTTGCATTATCCATCTGACACAGAGGATCAGATTGCTTTGGTACCTGAAAGTGGAATTCATGAATTAATTAAGATAAAATTTTTTATGAAGACGTAAAAAAGCCCCAGTCATATTTGAGTGTTTTTACTTTGTCTTCAGAAGGATTTAACAAATGTTTTCTAACTGTAAAAGGCTAGAAATAGCTTACAGGAAAATATGTTGCAATGGCTACACTTTAGTTCTCTGAAGAAAAGTGGTGCAAATAAAGATATTTCACCAGGTGAAAACTGAAAATCAGCTCCCAGCTTTGCTGACAGGCTCTATTTGACCTTCAAGAAGCCCTGCTAACTTGTGGAAGAACTAGTTCCTCATTTTTACTTCCTGTCAGTTAAAATAGTTAATGCTTTAGGCTGGAGATGCCCTGCTGCCTGTAGAGCACACACAGTTAAGCCACAAAAACAGGGCTACAGCATGGAGACTTCTGGCAAGCAAGGATGCCTGAGCAGCATGACATTTGCCCTCACACCCCAATATCTGAATATTTGGCATGAAGACTGTGTGTGCTGCCTCCCTCAGCCCTTCTTAAATTGCTACTTTCTGTCCAAAAATCCCCCTAACTGCCTATTTTTATCATTAACTATTACTCTCTCAAATGTGGAATTAGAACAATCAAAATGCCACAGCAATTTAATTTCTCCAATAAGTGCCTTGGTCTAAAATGTTTAGTCAAATTTGGGCAAGAAGTAAACACTTGTAACTTAAGAAATGCACTGCCCAAGACATTTCTATTTATCATCTCCTTTCACCTCCAATATTAAAATATTAATCTGAAGTCACTTCAGTGAGATTGAGAGACTCACACCAAAATATCCCAGCCACCAACCTACTGGCTATTTAAACAGGACACCCAAATCCCTTCAGAAAGGAGGGACACACAAATCATTTTGACACAGTGTGTCACCATGCCAGACTGTGGCACATTCAGAACTTGAAACTGAACTGACATAAAACAAAAACAAAGCTACTTTATAGTCTGCTGTGATTTCAGTTCCTAAACCCAGCACTGCTTAATCTACAAAAAGAAAAAACAAACAAACAAAAAAACAGCCTGCAAAGAAGCACAAACAGTCCTGAGATCACAAATGTCAGCTTGGGACAGCTTCCTCCTGGCCAAGGGAAGGTGGCACTTGCTCAGTGGTGGCATCAGGCTCAGCCTGTCACTTCCACCAGTCACAGCCAGGCCTGCCACTGGAAGATAAGACATTCTTCCAGTGCACACCCACCGTGGGACTCAGTTTTTTTCCCTGAGAAGTGGTTGGTAGCTTCAGCTGTACTGGGCAAGTGTTTCAGCCATCAGACTCCAATTCAAAGTGTTACAGAGCAACCCCACAACCACCTTCTCCTGTGAATGCATTTACAAGCAGTGCTCAGGAACAGGCATACCACATGCCAGGCTGCAAAGGTTCACAGCTTATTTTGAAATTAACAGCATGCAGAGTAGTGAAAAAACAACAAATCTTGGAAGATTGCAATCTGCAGCACGCAATGCTCGTGTGAAAATTAGTAATTGATCTTAATGATTTGATTAAGTCACCGACCATACTAAATAACCTCTGAACAGATTAGAAGTTCAAAGGCTTTTTCCTTCAAAGACAAGAAATAGTAGTAATGTCACCAGCCATTTAGAATGGCTTTAGACTAAATTCTGATTTCATGCACTTAATTCTTTATTAACTCCATTTCTTGAACAGGAAACAATTCAAACCTGCCTGTGGTGTGTGTCTTCCTTATAAAAAACCCAAGTGAAAAGGCTTTGTGTTTGTTTTGTTTGGTCTTTATTATTTATGATTAGTAATATTGTTTTTATAACTCCAAAGAAAGGGCTACAAAAAACCAATGCAAACAACTTGTGGAAACACCCGTAGATAACCTAAAAATGAGGAAGATACTGACAACAAATACAAATGTGCACACTCATGCCCAGAACACCTTCTTTGCAAGTGTACATTCTCAAAGCAGTTCGTGTCATCACTTCCCCAAAACTGGAGAGAAAACAAAACCATCACTTCTGCCTCCTGAAAAGACTGAGGTAATCCTTTCTTCTGTCATGTGATAACAAGCTGGCCTGGTACAAACCAGGAAAGTAAGTTAACACTTAGAAGGATGCAATAATGTTTCTTTGAATGGATGTTACCTGAAATCAGGAGAGAGCCTTTGGAACATGGCACAATGTGTTTGCTCATTATTTTACTGATACTTGAAGAAATGCAAACTTCTGACACCAGGCAAATGTCTGTATTTCACTGCTTGAAAGTGTCTTCTGGATCTTTCAATTAATATTAAATGTGTATGGGAAATTTTAAATTATTAGACACCACTATATGATGCAAAAAATAGATGACATTTTTGTTCAGCTTCCAAAGCAAAAAGTAAAATCAACTCAAATTTAGGGACAGTTTCTCCCAGTTTTGGAAAGCTAAGCTTTGTTTGTAGACTGCTCTAGTGTTCAAACTGGAGGCAAAGGCTACAGAGAAGCATCTTAACACCATCTGAAAGCATTGCTAAATATCAATTAAACCACTTACTGTGATTTTGGTAGCTTTGTTCAGCACATTTACCCACTCAACTAGGTCCTGCTGATCGTTGGCTTGTAGAAAGTATTTTCTCATCCCTGCATTCATAACTGTAAAAAAACATTATGAAAAGTTAACAATATCGAGATTTAAGAGCAAATTTAACAGCATCATGCAAATATTTGATTTTAGATGGAAAATCCAGTTGAAGTATTTAAGCTTTCTGATGTATTTCTTTTTAGAAAGTCACAAAATATAATACATCCACTTGACAGGATGGCTCTGGCTTTTTTCTGAAAAACACCTTTTTAAAGCTCTCCTCTTAAATGGCACATAGGGAAAAAAAAAGCCCTGAATTTTATCAGATTTTTTACAGCTGCATTTCCCTTTCCAATTTCTCGGAGCAACATTTCACACCTGGTAACTTCTTCAACTTCTCCTTTTAACCTCTGAGCAGTATCTGTTAATCCTTTACAACAAACCAAATGATGTGACTATGATCACTGTTTCTGTTTGCTTCTTTATTTTTTTGTGTGGTTTTGGTTTTGTTTTTTTTCTAAATTTGAGGAAAAATCAGTACTGATTCCTAAGTATCATCTTTCTCCTCAAAGTGGATGGTTTGAAGCAAACGTTATTAAACATAAATTAAAACCACAGAACTGTATAATGAGTTGACTGGAACAAGAACTCCCAGTATTTTAAGAAAGACAATAAATATATATATTTTTTTTCCTCTAAGAAGTATCAAAACCACTTCTATAAGCCAGAAATATTAAAAACTTCCAGCAGGCATCTTGGTTCATTAAGGCTCCAACACAGAGACTGCCTGAGTCCAGGGGAGCTGCCTTCCTTGGGTCTGTACAACCCCACATGTGGCAAAGAGCACCTTAACCGTCATAAAAGCTTCAGGCATTTTTAGTACCTTCCTCTGAGGTAAAACTCATATGTAGCCATAAAGAAGGGTTATTCATAAACAAAGCAGAGCCTGATTCCAGTCTCTATACTCACTTCTGTGAATGCCAACTGCTTGTCAAAACACTCTGGAATTATGGTAAATTCTGGACAAATTACTTATAGGCAAAAATAATCTAAAAAAAGCCCATAAGCCTTTCTTGATTATCTAAAGCTTTACTCAGCTTTAAACAAGTTTAAGTACCAATAAACCTAGAAAGTACTCTAAAAAAATCTGTGCTGCAGCAGCAGAGGCTGAAATTTCATGTAAAAGCATTGGCTGTCAATATTTTTATATCAGTTAAATCAACTCTTATCAGTAACATGGATTAAAATGGTTAAAATACTTATCTTCATAGCTGACAGTTTCAGAAAACACCCATCATTTTTATTACCTTATTAATGCCTCAAAAATTTCAAACATCTGAAAAACAGCTCTTACTCCTCAGTAAGCTGCAACATGACAGCCACGAGAGCACCTTATGAAGAAGCCAGCATTTCCCTCATACTAAAGAACAAACACTGAATACAAACCATTAAAAAAAAAACAAACAAACAACCACATTACCAGCTGTATCTAATACCAGAACTGCAGGATATTATTTTTGCTTCAAATTTCTGAAGAAAGTACTTGATGCACATGCTGCATGCAAGGACTTACCAAAACAGAACTCTGCCTTTGGCCTTAGCTTAGTTGCATCACTAACCTGGTAGGGAAATTAAGATTATAAATATCATGGTGCATACAAAATATACATCAGATATCACAATATTATTTTTTTTTAATCTTTCAAGTGTCCAAAAATTGAAGATAAACATCACAGTAAGATTGTTAGGAATGAAAATAGAGGTGTAATTTAAAAATACTGTATAAATTCAGTTTAAAACATGCAACATATGATAGAAGACAGCTTAAACCATATGTTCTGGTTTAGAAAGACAGAGCCTCTACACAGGAGGCACACTGGAGCTGCCTGCAAATGCACACCCCTGATCCCACTGAAAGTCAGATAAAACATTTCAGATTTCTTAAGATAACAACTGTGAAGTCTGGGGCAAAGTGAGCACAGAAAGAAGAAACTGGGAAAGGCATAAGCAGGTCTCCACAGACATTTCTGTAGCTATATAACCAGCATCAATGATATCTTTCACAAGAATTAAAAACCAACCAAAAAAAAAAAAAAAAAACCCAACAAAACCCCACAAAACCCCCCACACACACACAAAAAAAACCCTAACAAAAACCCCCAAACAAACCCAAAACCCACTAAACAAAAAAACGAGGAAAGTAGGAAGGTACAGTGTGATAACAAGCAAAGCAAAAGAAGGATGAGAAAAAGAAAGTCAACTGGTTTTCTCCACTTTGTTGTTAATGCAGCATCTTGCTACAAATTTAGCCACAGCCTTTTTTAGTTCAGTTTCTTTCAGGCAGATTTAAAGGGTGCACATACAGAGTGTAATAAACTACGTATTTTATAGAAAATTTTCTGTTCTCTCTGTTAAAGACGATTTACTTGCATACCATCCCATCCAAACACTTAGCTTCCACTTGATAAATCAGCTCTCTTTTCTTCAAGACCAACTGGAATTAGAATTTTCACAAAGAACTGAAAACCAGAGTTCAGAAATATCAATTCTGTGCAGCACAAAGAGCTGCCATTTGAAATCACAAAACAAACCTGAGCATCACAGCAATTTATTCTAATTTTAGCCTAACACTATAGAAGTGTTACCCCTCTCTAAAATTCTGGAGTAGCACACTAGGAAAACATTTTCCATGTACTACACAAGGCATTTAAAAATGTCTAAAAGTTGAAGCCTCCAGAAGCAGCACTTGGAAGGTATCACCAAAAATTTAGCAACCAATATCTTACTGATTATCTTACCTTTGAAATATAGGTAAGTTTAATGACTCCAACAGGTGGAGATCCAGAGGGAAGGTTCTGAAACAAATGAGATGTTACAAATCACAGTCAGTGTTTACACAGAAAAAGCCAGTAATTCCACAAAGATAAAATCCTATATGTGCTTGTACAGACAATGCACAATGTATGCTTGAAACAGGATCTAAACCACTTGTTTATTGTACACACATCTGTTAATCAACTAAAAACAGAACAACTGCTAGGAACAATACAAACCAGTAATTGTTTCAGAGGTTTATGTATTTTACTAGAGGAAAAATACTCTTGCAGGTCTGCATCCAGGAAATCCAGAAAGAATACTTTTTCCTTAACAGATGTTGGAGTTTTATGTATTCTGACCAGAGCAGGAGGAAAGGACAAGAAGTGGCATCCATCTATTATGTCAGACACTTCAAAGGCTGTCTAACATATTTTCTAAAACAGATTGAAAAATCATAATCTTATCATTCAATATCCAAGTTACTGCAGGGAAAGGCCACAATACCTCCCAAAGTTGCACTTGAGCCTAAATAGACTTACAATCCAGAAAGGAGCTGTCTACTGGTTATCTATGCTTTAATACACCAGGTCTTAACTCTTACATTACTATTCACTATCAGCTAGTAGCCTAAAAATACAACAGCTAAAAAAGTGAGCATCACAAACCATGGCTACCTTTTTCATTAACTGACAAAACAGTCTGATTCTATTCCTTTACACAGAGCATTTTTTCCATATACTTTTTTCCATTACAATTTTTACTTTCAAAATTACTCTCTATTACACCACCATTCTTCCCTCTGAAGGTCTCCCTGGAAATTACACCAGTGGTATTGCATCTGCTTGCTGGTCCTGTCCCCAGCTCAAGTGCTCTGCCTTATTACCACAGTGCCTTATGAATTTTTGCATTGCTAAGAGATCAGGATCCAGCCTAATGCTACAGAGAGCCAGAAAGACAGATAGGTAATTGTATTATATTCCAACCATATGTCAAAGCTAAGAAGTAGGTTAGAGGTTTACTGTAGACAGGTAACACTGAAATAATAAAGTCTTCTCACTCTGCCAAAATAAATAATCAAGTCTTACTTTATCAGAGTGATTTTTATCCCAGCATACACCATTTTTTTTAAAATTTTTATTAGGATAGTAATTTGGACTTGAAAACGTTATTTCTTTGAACAGTTGAAGTGATTTTCACAGAAACAAACAGAGCACTTCCATCAGCAACAAAGGGCCCACATGGTCACACCACAGACTCATCCTATATAAAGAGTTTCATCACTTCAAGGATTAAAGAATGGCCTCCACACAGTGGCTCTATAAAAGCTCTGTAGTTCTTCAAAACTAAAGCAGCAGTGGAAGAAAATCAACAAGATTCAACTTGCCCTGTGCAAGGCACCCTTTCATTTGTGTATGAACTCTTCACATTAAAAAAAGATCCTAAGAAAGGCTTAACTAAAAATTAAGAGTTGTGCACTGTAAATATCAGTCTTAAAAGCTTCTGATGACTGCAATTTCTATGGCATTTCAAGTTTTTGCCCACATGCCCTGGTTATATCACAGGAGAAGCTGAAGAACAGAACTGCTTCATATCACTCACTGAGATCAAACATTGGAGCTCTCTTGTTATTTCTTTTTTCTCCTCAGTAAGAATTCCTGACTGCTTCAGTCACAAGTTGCATTCATTGAACTACACAGCGTTTAATTGTTATTTTTTCATCGGTTTGAACAACAGACTTCTGCATTTTAACTGTGGTCTTCCTGGCAGAATGGTAGAGGGACATTCTTCTGGCAGACAGCTGTCAGCTGACCTAGATCCTAGGCTCTCCCTGTCTCTGTACCCAAGCCCTGAGCAATTATCTGTTCTCTGTTAGAGAACACACTGATGCACGCACGTTACAGAAGCAGCTTTTACAGAAAGGATGCTGTCCCATCACCATGATGCAGGCTTTCCTCATCCCTACACCACTCAGGCTGTGTTGAAATTGCAAGTTTGCCCAGAAATTGTTTTTCACCAACTGATTCTGTTGAGGTAGAGTCATATGGAACAGCTAACTGACTCGTGCAGTGCAAGGAAAGGTACACACATGAATTAAAAGAGTTGTGTAGTGAAACCAGGATGTGATTGGGCTCATCTGGTTGTATTAAACAGCACTGCCTAGTGCCTGAAAGAACCTGCACTGCTCACTCAAAACAATGAATAGAAAATAAATACAGCATATCACGATTCAAACCTCACAACTGATTTATAGGTGGGATCAAGTTTAGATGCCCCTATGATCCCTAAATCCCTAAAGATTCCAAATGTTGGCAATTCACCCAATGTTCAAGTTGGTTTTAATGTTTTACTGTTAAGAGCAACTGGAAACGTTTTCAGAAATATGAACTTCATTTTTTTGTCTGCATATATTAGCTGATTTATAATTATTTCACCGCTGGAACTTATTTTTTTCCCCAAGCTCCCAGGTTCATAAGGTAATAGTAAAACGTGGGTTTTTTTTAAAGTAGATTTGTTTTTAAGAAAAACTAAACAACTAAAAAAGTGAAAACTGGTAAAAGCCAGGAAATTATTGCTAGGATCACCTCACCTGTGGGTTATCCATGTACCAGACCAGGCTGTCTTCTCGTGTGTCCAGGATGAAATATCTCCGCAGAAATTTCCCACTATTCTCATTTTCTTCAATATCTAGGAAACCACAAATGCGATTCTGACGATCCACATAAGGCATTTCTGACCCTGAGCATCACACTGAAAAACAAAAAAAGCACAGAATTTAAGCCAACTTCCTTGTTACTAATTTTAAGACTGCTCTGTGCCTACCCGTGACATTTTCAACAGTTTCAACCAGTAGCTTAAAGGAGTTTCTACAGAAGAGTAAGTGTGGCATAGCTGCTTCCCCCCCACTACCACTGTGTTTTTAGGTAGATCTTACTTCTTTGAATCATATGCTTAAGATATCTGACATCCTAAAGGCAAAGATACAGGTGGGAAAGAGTAGATAACCACCAAGACTGGCTTCTACAAGTGCTGATGTAGAGCACTGCAGAACATGTCCTCTACACACAGAAAAACCAAAGGTTCTCCACCATGACTTGCATAGAGTTAAGATAATGCCTGGGTTTACACTTCCTTCTTTGACATCGCCTTTCATAGTCAAGAAAGGATCTTTCTCAGCAGCTCTACCGTCCAACATGATTCTTCGTATTTTGCTTCAGCAAATTCAACAGAAAAGCTTTCAGAAACATTGTTCATGTTTTCTTTCTCCTACAAAAAGGAGCTTCATGCCTAGCAGCATGCAAGAACAGACATCTTCTCATCTTTAGACATTAAATAGTTGAAATGGAGTTGTGTGAACAGCAACAGGGATGGGAACACACTTGTTAGTTCCAAACTGAAATCCTCAACAACCCTGTTGTAGTACATTTGAGGCTTTTTTTCATTTTTATTTTGGGTTTTGGGGTGGGTTATTTTGTTGGGGGTTTTTGACTTTTTTCGCTTTTGCTTTAAATAAATAAAACCAGAAAGATCTGTAACTGCTGGCCACCTATTCCCATTTTGCCTGCTTCACCTTTTAGGGGCCTGCCTTACTGGAGGCTATTGCATCTTTTTTTTTTTTTTTTTTTTTTTTTTCTTCCTTTTATTTTATGGGTCAGTTATCTTACTGTAAGAGCCAGCCTTGTAAGATGAAAGATAAATTTGCATACTTATCTAAAAATGGCAATAAAGCAACATTTAAATACAATAAAAATCTTGTTGATGCCAATCTTTCCTAGAGCAGGAAAGGAATAATTCAGTCCTATCTACATTTTGTTGCAAAACTCTGAAATAGTACATATCCAACAATATTAACATGTAAGAGAGGATTTAAGCATCTTGTACTTTTCACCACATTTTCCAGATTTTCTGTTTGATAATAAAAGTAATCTCTTGAAATTGTTTATCTTGACTATTTCCTTGCTTTTAGTTATTTGATTTAAAAACAGCTACATACATCTACAATGAGGCAGACACCTGATAACTCTCCCTAGCAATTGATACACCACAGTAAAACATGATACATGGTGAAGCAGTTTGAAGTGTTCACTTGGAAGAATCAGATTTACAGAAATGCATACATTTATTTTGAGGGATCCTATATGCAAGTATGTAGACATATGCTTGTATTTACACCTGTCCTTTTTTATGACTAATTAGAATGCTACTCAAGTTTTGCTTCAGCAACTCTGAGGAAGTTTTTGTGAAAAATCCAGTATCATGATTCTGATACCATATCAGAAGAATTTATAGAAAACAGTTTAAAATCATTCACTTCAGTCTGTCAAAGAACTAATTTTTTCTTGTGCCCAATACCAAATTCATCTCTTGGTGCTGACTCAAGTCTGATACACTAAGCCTGGCACCAGGGACCAGATCTAAAACTCAGCTCAGCACTACAGGCAAAAAAGCTGAAAATAGTGCAATAACATAGTGATGGCAGACTATTCAAAATTTTAGTGGTTTCTTTTTTAAATGCAAGCTACTAAATTCTGAAGTTCTATGCATTTTTGTGTATAATATTAACACACTTCTGATAGAGACATTTTAAATACAGCTGCAAAGACATTAAGTGGGTGTGAGCCTTACATTAAGTGCTTGACTGATTTGTTGTTCTTTCCACCTCCAACAGCTAAACGACTCCACATTTAAGGTATGCAAAGATGGTTTAAAGCTTCAAAGGCAGGGGTTTGTTCATCAATAAAGTAACAAAATTCACGAAGGTAATCTACATTTTATTAGTGTGCTGTTCACAACTTCAGTATCACAGCTGTAAGGAAAGTTCTGTAACTGAGTTAGCAACAAACAACAAACACTCGAGCACTCTTAAGACGATGTCACATTTGTAACAAATATTCATCAGTAATTCATATGCTGGCTCTTGGGATCATTTTGCACTGAAGCAACATCTCACCAGAAACACATCTGTGGCTCGGGGCAAGCTGAAGTGTAGCCATCCTTTCAGATATACCCTAAAGCAGGCAGAACTTGGCATCACACATTGCTGTCATTTAATTTTGTTTTGTTTTCTTTAAATTGTCGTCTACCAGTCTTGTCCTTAATTGTGCCAGGTGGTCGCTCAGCAAAATACGCAGCACTTCTACGATAAAGTATCAACAGTTTACAGAGCCCAGAAAAACCTTGTTCCTAAAAAAAGCTGAGATGGGTAGCTGGTTTCCTGCCTGGGCCAGCTGAAGCTGCCTTCCCTGCAGATGTGAAGAAAATGAAACAAAAAAACCTTGTGTTTGAACCAAGATATAAATTGATTAAAAATCCTTGAATAAAACCAACTTCATGTTAGAGCATCTACCTTTAAAAAGACCTTTATGGGTAAGGAAGGGAGGATGCTCAGAAAACTCCATTATAAGCATGCAATTAGCTGAAGTGGAACTCCTCCAATAATTTAATTCTTTTTTTTTCCAGGTCAAAGGACAAAATTCTGAAGCTCTCATTTGTCATTATGCAGATTTTCGCAGGAAAAAAAAAAAAAAAAAAAGCCTAAATTCATTGATTTTCTGTTTCAAAGTACTACTAGCCAATTTCTATACTATTTGCAGTTCTTTTGTCCTCTGACAAAAACAAGCTATCACTGGTTTAAAAACTTAAAATTCAGTAACTGCTCTTTTCTTCAAATTAGTTTGAAATTCCTCATGGGATTACTGATACCTACCAGACTGATGCTCCTAAAGACTAAGAGATTAAAAAAAAAACAAAATACCTTCAACTTTACTATAAAATTGATATCAAACATGAAATCATGCAATTGTTTTCCTGTTTTAAAAGTCTGTCTTCTTTCTAATGTACCTTGGCAAGATTCCACTGTAAATTAATACCAATTCTATTCAGCTTTCATTAATGAACCACAATTTGTGGCACACATTTAAAAAAAAAAAATTAAAATCAATTTGTGCCTTCCTTTCAGTTACTAAAGCAGCTGAACATACGTGACAAAAACCATCCTGACATCTCTCCTGGCAAGTCTAGGCTGACCAAAAAAAGTAATGAAGACAGAATTAACACATTACTTGTAAAGATTAACAAAAGAAATTGCAGAACTCCAGCATTAATCTTTCAGTGTAGGGAATCTGGCTGGAAGACTATCAGCCTAACAAATCACCAAAGCTTCAACTCAGAAGTGTCTTCAGCATACAGACCCTATCTTACACCTAGATAAAATTTATTTTTCATTAATTTATTACTTCAGCTGATTATAAAACACAAATCTCCAAGGCTGTGTACATTTTAAAGCTCTTAGGAGATGCACTATTATATTCTGCAGTTATATTCTGAGAATTCATATTACAGTGTAGTAACTCCTGCCCACTTTTAGAATCAAGTATTGTGGACAGATTATGAGTTGTAGGAGAGAGAAAAGCTGATGATATCAAACCTGTAACAGATTGCATACAACTTCATTCAACTCTGCCTTTCCTCCCTGGATTTGGAAAGCACAGGGGAGGAAGGAACATGAGTCAATGACACAGTGCTACTTCAGAATAAATTTCCCTGTGCTCTCGACGTCATCCACCAGAAGCCAAAACTATTTTTGCAAATCCCTTTTGTGGTGTGTATTGACATTCAAATGTAAGGAATCAGAAAATTCTCAGCTCCTTAAAACTGCCTTCTTGGAGGGTTGTGCTATAATCCAAACAGGATGTCTTGCTTATTTTTGAAATCTTACATCCCCCTTTCCAGTGGCAGTGTACTTAATAATTTAAGCAGGTACACACCTCACCAGCCCAGCTTCTCTCAGATTTCCCCTCTCACTGCTCTTTTCCTTTGGGGCAGGCCATACACCAACATTCCTCAGCATTTATATCACAAACTGAAGGCTGCCTGGCTTCCTGGGCACCACTATAAATAAAAATCACAGATCACCTTCTCCCAGTCTGTAACTGTAAATGCATGACTGCACAACTAGAACCTGCAGAGGCACATGAGCACCTCATTGCACCATTTATAACAGACTGCTTAAACTCTCCTACATTAATTTCTATTTTTAGTTTCTCACCAGCACCTGTTCTTGATCTCACCTCCTTTACAGAGAGCTTGCAGCCTCCATATCTTTGGGTACATAATCAGACCAGACTATTAAGAGTGGCATGCAGGGTAACATTTCTGTGTTGAGGCTATCCTCCTGCTCCTTAATGCCTTTTTAGTTTTATTTTACATGTGTTCTCCCTAAGCTTTGTGGATAATTTTACTGTTATTTTATTTCTTTAACTTGGAGCAACACTTCTGCTTCCTGCTCTATTAGCACACGGGCATTTTGGACTTTGGATTTAACTTAATGCATGAGACGACTTGGGGGTTCTTTTTCTATTAGCTAAGAAGATTAAGACACATACATTACCACTTACTCATCTCTGCAATAAGATGAACACCATTCACAGCACCACACCAGATAAACTGAACCTGATGCCACAAGTCATACCAGCCCCTCCTCCCCACCCCCTTTTAAGCTCTGCTGTTTTACACCAGCTCCGTAACTGCCAAGGGAAGGATCCCCAGCAATCTCCAGTCTTTCCTGCAGTTCCAGGGACAGCTTAATTATCAAATGCTCTTGGCTTTTGCCTTGGCAATTAGTAGCAGCTTCCTGCTGTAAATCAGCTTCTCTCCAGTTGGTCATCTCTTTTACTGGCCATTTATTCCATTTACCAACTCCCAAGAGTGAGGGATAAGTTCAGACAGTCCTGCTTATCCCTTGAGGAATACAGCAATGAAAGCTTTCCCTCTTGAGTACATCCAGGACTACGTAGAGGAGGGGGGAGGGGGTAGAAATCCAACCCTGAGACAACCAGCTTGGAACAGCCTCTGAAAACAAGTCCCATAAATCTTCCAGAACAGTCGTTCAAAATTCTGTATTTTCAACCCCTTGAAAACCTTCCAGTGGAGGCAGAACACCGTATGGATAATTTAAACTCAGAGACTACATCTCTGCTCATCTTTCACAAATCCCTTAAAGCCACAATTTCCTAAGCACCAAGAACAGGACAGAAAAACACTAATCCAGCAGCTGGAGAGATGACTTTGGTACAATTCTGATGACAACCGAAGATAATTTAGGATTGACTGCTTTAACATGACCTGCTGAGCTTTTCTGTTTCCCAAAGATCCTTCACTGATTTGATTTTGCTCTGGGGGGCACATCAGACATCGCATGCTTTTGGTTAAGAGACAGCACGACTTTTGATTTGCTAGAATAGTGTGAAAAAGCAACATTTTAAACTATTTCTGCCAATGAGAACGTCTATGAATGAGAACTGGAAGTCTCCAGGATATGCTCTAAATTTAGATTCTCTCTCTAAAGCAGTCAAGAAGGACAAAAGCAGCTGCTGAAGGCCAATATTCACCTGGAAGAGAATTCCTAAGCATACAGAGTTAATTTTAAAAACAAAACAAAAACAACTTGAAAGCACCAGTAGCACTGACCTCTCCTATTCCTCATCAAACTGTGAGGCAAACCACACAATCCAACTCCTAACCTGGCCACAAGATAGAAAAATCATCATTTACATTGATGAATCATTTAACAAAACCAGCAGTCCCATGGGGCACTGAAGTCCTTACTCAGTCACCATTCTGCCTTCAGAACCCACCTGATCTACTGTTTTCCAGAAAGAATTGTTACGTCAGGGTAAGCCAACTATTCCCCCTTCCCCTGTGTAGCTCAGCAAGCCAAATTACTGGCATTTTATTCCATGCTATTTACTACCTAAACACAACAGCATTAATCAGGGGGGAACACCCACATATAACCAACACGTATTAAAATACACATTTGACAACAGGAATGCCTCAAAGCATACAGCTTAATAAACCTTCTTTTACTCCAGTAAAACCTACAGGCCCCAGAGATAAAGCATTTTTTACAGCCACTTCAAGGCTCCTTCCAGCTCCGATCTCTGCTCACCAGAAAGCTGCAATCATTCCCCACGGAGAAGGACATCAGTCCATCCACAACCGCTTCATCTCCAGGCTAAACTGCAGGAATGTCACCCTTGTCTATGTACAAATTTCAGTCTGTTTTAGGGGAAGACACAGTTCTAAGGAAACTATTCCAAAGTTCCCTGAATCCATCTTCCACTGGTCTGTTCCAAATACTGACCTGCAAGTTGCACAGTGGAACAAACTGGCGCTCCCTCAAAAACTTTTGCAGGAATTGTTAGAATTGATGTTTCTCTCCCAGTTTAACTGCTTTCCTCCATCTTAAGGTGTTTGCAGTAGCAGCCAAATGCTTTGGGATATGATGAAATGAGGAAATGCACTGCACAGGATGTCAAATCCCTCTCTATCACTAATCTCTTAAGGCAGCCAAAATGAAAAATAAACCCTAAAGTATTAATGGTTTTTGCCTGGCTAAAACAAGTATTTCAACTGTCCATTAAATGCACAGAGCTGATGCAAATAAAAGGAAGCACCTTGTGAAATGAGGCCATTATAAGACACTCCTGAAATTTATCTATTAATACCTTCTGAGTGATAGCTAGCCTAGAAAGGAATAAAGTAAAACAATGAAGTTAAAAGATAGTGAAAGAGTATGTTCATTAAAGCAGCCTTTACAACAGTCATAAGTATGGTTTTCATCTGTTCCTATTCAGTTCAGGCAATACAAAATCACTCAGAATGAGATATAACTAGAGATCAGCACAACAGAGGAAAATAAAACAGTCAAACTAATTCACTTTGACTTATACAATCTTCAAAACAATTTTTAAAAGCTTATTAATGTCAGTTACATTCTAGTTAAAATTCTTAATAAGCTAATTATTATTTATCATTTTTAATATTATTATGAGCCTTTTCAAAATTTTCAGTATGCAAATTTCCAAGTGTGACAAATAAGGTCCTTGTTCTTGAAAATGTTTATGTTCATTAGTCCAGAAATTCTTCCATTCATGACAACTAAACCAAATTAAAAATTAATCAGGGAGTAAGCACATTAGTTATTAGGATTACTTGCTAATACTAGTTACTCATTAGTAACATAACTGTTTAATTTCAATTGCTAGCCATCTAGGCCAACCACTCCTGAGAACTCAGCTTCCACCCACTGCCAGCTATCCCAATTTCAGCCCAAGTTTGTCTTCAAATATGAAAGGGAAAGAGTTCCAAGAGTATCCCAACAAAGCACAAAGACTATCTGCATCAAACTACAAATCCTTATGAAGCTTATTTGACCAGAGGAATTTCAGTAAGAAAAGGTGAGGTTGGGAAAAAAAAAAAAAAAAAAAAAAAGCCCACACACAAAAAACTCCAACCCTAAGTTTGCCCCTTTTGAACCAGGGTTGGTGATTTTCCCTCTGAATCCTGAGTACAAACTCACCAGCAGAAACAAACACAGATCATCTTCCCGTAAAGTATGAAAAAAAATGAAAGGTCAGATGGTTAGGAAATTAGCAAGTTGAAAAGGTTTTCCTCAGTTTCCAGAGTACCTTATATTGCTGAACAAACAGCACGTAGATAAGAAGGTGTAAGATTAATTTTGAAAGCATACTCTGGAAAAAAATCTGCCTTAGTAGCACCAAAATCTGCTGAAAACATTGGGCAGAAGCCAAACAGAGGGAAACTTATGAGAATGTTGCAGAGTACAAAATTACCTTTTACATACAGACTCAAAGGCAAGTTCCAAATTTAAATGCAAGAACATCACAGTCAGACTAATTCCCTTAAGATGTACATATTTAAAACACTCTAAAGCCATCTCTGAAGAGCTGAACACCTGCAAATTGTGATTTCACATATCTGCTAGCACTGCACAGACCAGGCCATCTCAACACAAACTTTTAACAATTTTTTTTTTTCTACACTGAGCTCAGAACAAAGCAAGCAAACTTTTTTTTAATGTTTGTAACCAAAATGTGGTGTCTAACAAGGACTGTAAAGAAGTGATTTTTCAATGATGTTTCAATTCATTTAAAGTGTCAAATAATGAAAAGAACGTTTAGCAGAATATTTGGTTTGACCTTTTTTAAGGATGTAGAAGGATTTAATGAAACCAAAACACAGAGCAAGGCACTGATGATCAAATTTGATCTAATTTAACAAATTCAATGCAGAACAAGAAGCCACAATTTCACCTACATTAACACATGTGAAGGAAAAAAATGTTGCCATTAAAATTTAAAATTTCTGTGTTATTTTAATATTGTGGGACATAATGGCACGGACCACATTCAGCTCTTTGCATAAGCCACTGTGCAAGCCAAAATTCCCACTACTGTGAGGACCAGATGTCTCCTTCAGAATCTATCTCACTTATCTGTCATATTAGTACTACAGAAGGATTCACAGAGATTAGGACTAATCTCAGAGCTCTCCAGAAAGTGCAAGTTTAATGAAAGTTCTTTAGGAAGAATAAGGCTTTGTCTGTCTCCTGTAAGTGAAGCAGTACTCATTTACAGAACGTGTGCCAGCTCCTGTTTACCATGGTGGGAGGAGAAAATTAAACTCCCATTGAATAATAAGGTTTTGAAGTCATTACCTTCCCCTCCCCATTTTTTTGTGTTTGTTAAATTAAGAAAATAAAATCCCACTCTGTGATATTAATAAGAAAGTCTCACCTTCCATGGGGAAATAAATTAATACTTTATATAAGTTTATCTGCTATGGTAGGTTTGGTAGCATGGTGCCAGCACACTGATGCTTCACTTGACAAACATACCTCACTCTAACCTCTCACACAATTCACTTCCAGCAGCCTTCCTCCTTGGCAGCAACTTGTGAGGCCCAAGGAGTTGTCCTCAAACCAGGTTCAGCTTCTGTCTTGGTTGCTGACCTTCTTCCCTGCCTTTCTTCTTCTTTGTGCAGTGACACAAACACCAGATTACTGCACAGCTGTTGACACTGGTGGTTCCCAAAGTGTAAATTACGATGCCCTGTGGAGAGAAACCATGCTCCACCTACAGAGTAATCCCAAAGCTACCAGGAAGTCATCAGGCTCCTGGGCCTTTGCAGGATGGAAATGCTCCAGAAGAATCACAAATCCTGTGTATGTGCAATAACATGCCTGGAAATCCTGAGCTGTATGCAACAGACTGGTTTGCAAACACCCAGCTGTAGCCTTCCCCTGAAGATGGGAATAAATGGACCTAAGAAATCTTGCTCCTCCACCCAAAAATCAGGGCACCAGCATGAATTAGTAAACCAGCATAAGTAATTTACAGCACCTACAGTGAACTTGATTTAAGGGAAAAAAACAAAAAAGGGGGAGAGAAAAGTTAATGAGAAAAAAATCTAATAAAGGCAAGAACACTTCTGAAGCCAGGTCTTGCTTTAAACACTGCTACCTAACTTTGCAGGACTAGTGCACATACAGGCACCAACCCTGCTAGCTACAGAAATAACTCATCAGCTGAATTATTAGTAAAGCCTAAGTTTTCATTTGTTATTACAAGCCTCCCTAAAGAGTTCACCAATCTATTTAACAACACCTTTTGAAGTGCAGTTTTAAGAGGACTTCTCACTCTTACAACAAACCTGACATGTAACTGTTCAGCCTTAACAAGAGAACACTTAATTAAGTCACTAGTCTAGACAAGTTCAAACACATTTTCTTGGACATGGGATGTAAATGTGGTGGGTACCAAAGCACCCATGGAAAGCACACACATCAAAACAATTCCATGTTAAACTAATGCATTTATCACCTATCTGTCAGTATAGAGACAGTTCCTGGGAGTGTTGACTCTCCACAATGAAAACATGTTTGCAAAGCTTGGTAATTGCTGTCTCGTCTACATTTTCAGTTTACAGCATGACAACACCAGCTTATAATTCACCAGAAAAATTTTAAATCCAAAATACTTTTTGCTCTGTGAACTTACTAAAGCCACTTACTCTTTAGAGGTGGCTGCAAATTGTCTTGCCCCTTGGGGCAGATGGGAGACAGCTTTTCCATCTTTTCTCAAGCTTTCACATGAAAGGTCAATACACTGGTCTGAATTGAAGACATTCTGCCTATCATGCCAGCAGAACAAATGAACAGAATTGATAGCTAAAACATTTCGATGCAATGGTTAACCATAATAAAAAACATTTTCCAAAGGAAACAGCAGTGGAGAGAGGAATGGAGACAGCTTTGCTATTGTTCCCTGTGTGGCTGAATCATAATAGAAAATATTTGCCAGGTTCATTCAGGTATTTTAAGCCCTGCTTTCATACTTTGTTAAACAAAGCAATGCTGTGCTCCTGAAACTTTTTAAATACTTGCCTTGTCTGTTTCTAACTGATCCTAGTGATTCCCAATCAAAGCTTTCCCCCTGCCACCCTCCTTATTTTTCTGATTTTATTCCTTCTGCCTGGAGCTTACCCCTCGCTTTTCACTGGGGCAAATCTCTTCACCCTCTGCCACCTGGCACAAGGGAGTTACATGCCCCAAGTTCCCGTTTTGATGTAATGAACACATGAAAACCTGACTGCTGTACCCGTCACACTCGTGGGATGCAGACAACTGCTACTGCCCTGCAGTTTCAGCGGCAGAACGGAGGGACAGAGAAGCAGCTTGTCCCAGGCCACACAAGAAGCTTTGGCAACACAGTGAGCTGAACCTGTTTCCCAGCTCCCAGAGCAGCAACCTCACCATTGAACCACCTTTCTTCTACATAAAATACCTGAAACTATTCAGATTTTCAAGGCAGAGGCATATGTTCAAACCTGAAAACTGTTTAAACTCTTGAATGCCACAAACGTCTACCAGACCTGCAACTCCCTACTCCTGCAGATAACATCTGCTAAAAGTGGCTCATACAGTTCTGCACCAGAAAGCTTAATAAGTTCCTTCTCCAAGATTAAAGAAACACCTACACATTCTAGATGCTTCTGCAAGTCCCTTGAGGGAGAAATTGCTGCTTAGTGCTGAGACAATGAACCAAGCTTCCTTCCTCAACAGCAACAAAACCCTGCTGCTTTACCTAGCACTAACAGGAAAGTGTTATTTATAAAAATCGAACCATATATGAATGTTTATCTAAACGTTTCTCAGAGTCAGACTACAGGACCTGTCAAGATTACATTAGGCTTACAAATCTTCCAAGGGATCAGTGTAAGAGTAGGAAAAAAATTTTGAAACAGCTCAGCCAGATCTCCCACTGCAATTAATTTCTGCCCTTCTGTGCATTCAAGTGTAACTTCAAAACCTGAATTTGAACTGCACTTGTTACTCCCACTTCTTCAGTAGGTGATTTTTATAAGCAGCTACACTTCTCTGTCAGTTAAGTATCAACATTCTAGTGAGCTTGTTTCATGTATAATTTTATAAAGCACCGAGAGCAATTTTTGTCTTGTTGCATTTAGGCTCAAAACCAAAAGAATACCTGCACCGGTTGTTTTAATTCCTGTATTGTTTGGGGTTTTTTTCCTGGTGGCACCTACAGCAGTTGCTCCATCTTGTAAAAAAGTTCATGCTAAAGCCAGTTACTTCAGTGCCACAACATGGGAATTCAGTTAAGTTTAAACCCTGTATTTTCATACAATTACACAGCTGCACAAAGGTTTATTTGGCTTCAAACCCCTGAAAGTATTTTCTAAGAATGTTTCTATTGTTCATAATTATCAGGGAAAAACAAAATCTTGCAAGAAAGACACAAGCTCTTGTATCATAAGCAATTGTTAGGGCAAACACTGAGGTACAGCTGGATTCAAGGAAGCATAATCCATGGCATCCAAGAAAACTTCTCACCTCTGCACTCACTTCCCAGCGAGTTTGCTGCATTTTGAAATTACTACATTTACAATAACTGTCAACTTAAATAAGTAGGAACATTTAGTAAGAGGCATTGATGGAATTCTGATTCTACTACTAAAATAGATTAAGAATTTTGCAGGCCTGGCAGTCTGGGCTATGTCCAACACTACCAGAGACTGTTGCAAGAGATCTGTTCACATTTCAGTAATGTCCTCAACTTCTTTCTAGTCTGTTCCAGTCAATAAAACCTGACTTTCACACTTCCTCTCTTCTACACTAACTTTCTGCCATGCAGCCTTTATTACTTTCGCTGCCATAGCTCGTCTACTGAAATAAGCCACAGCTACCTGGAAAAACCAAGGCCTTTTCCTGCATTCAGTTCTTTTCCCCATACACAACATGACTTCCCTACTCCCCACGTGTGTATCTGTCTTCTGTCACTCACCACTCTCGAGGAAGAATAAATACAGGGGGACAGGAGGAGGAGGAAAGACATTAAGATGCTTCCTATGTTCTTCATATTCTTCTCATAATTCTTCATATTCTTCTTCATAATTCTTCTCTATTCTCTAATTTTTATGAAAGCATCTGCTCCTCTGAAACATTTAAACTCAGCAATATACCTGTCAGTGACCTCCTGTGCCTATTTTTCTTTATTCCCACTCTAGAAATGTACAGCTGGACAATAGAACATAAAGACAACTGTGGCTATAAAAACACAAAAACAGCTTAAGAAAGTAGATTTCATCTTTACAACTAACTAAAAATTAAATTTTCTACATTAACAAACTAAAACTGCAATGCTTAATAACTGCAGAAAAGAACACAAGAGAGACACACAAAGTTTTACATTTTATGCAAAGCTGTCTCCAGCAGTCTCATATTCAGGGATATCCAGGATACACAAAACTCTCATGGATTACCTCTTTAATTAATCACTTTATGCAGCATCAGTGCTTATTTATTCCTGAATTAAAAATGCTTGCCTCCAAAGAACAACCAGGCCAAGAACCTCTCTCTGCTGTTAAAATATTTTAGCCCACTTTTAACACTTACTCATGAGACAAACAGGAAAACAGCCCTTGTGCACTTCTCTGCTTTACATACCTGACAGTTTTATGTATTGTTACTTGCATGACTCTCAAAAATACCAACCAGAAGTAGGAGATAAGGCTACAGGGACCTAAAAGGCAAGTGCACTGTTCCAAAGCCACTGGAATGGAATGCAGCAAAGTGATCTGTGAATTCATCCACCTCATGAGAAGAGGTGATAAAACTTAAAGAAAACTTCCTATACAAAACTGGATGTATAGACCTTCTCAGGGACTACTTAATTTGCTTTTAATTTGGACCTATAACTCTGAAATAAACTGATACAAGGCTTCATCAAACTTGAACTACCTTCAAATCAAAAATATTTTTAAAATCCCATCCTTAAAAGTGCAGTATGGCAAATTCATTAAGACAGAGTTAACATTACAGAGCAACCACCCAAAGCTGCCATGCCCAGCTCCATCTCCGTGCAGATGGTGCTTGTGCTGCATCCTAAGGAACACAGCCCAAAAGTATAAAAAAGGAAGTGGTCAAATCAAAGACAAAAAAACAAACAAACGTTGCTGGATTCAACTGGGAGAAGCTATTCCTAGCACCTCAGAGGCCCAAACTGTATGATCAAGAATAGCTCTGCCTTCTAGTGTCACATACAGCACTGGGTAACAGGAAGAGAAGAGAAAATGTCTGTTTTGTGGCATTATAGTCCCTTCTAGTGTCAGAAGGCAACAAAAAAGCTGATACCAGTCAGGCTGCTTACATGCAAGGGTGTCTAGAAGTCTCTAAAAAGTACTATGCTTTTGTGAGGAGGAGAAGCATACAGAAGTCTAGCTCATACAAATCTAAACAAAAAAAAGAAAGTGTCCCTCTCAGCTCTGCAACATCATTTTGCTCATGCCTAATTCATAATGCTCAGCCTAACAAATTAATAACTGTTCCCATACATGAAAAGGAACAGTTCTTTATGCTTGTTAATAAAGTAACACAGGACACTGATAAGTGAAAATTAGACTTTGTTTTTAAAAAAGAAGGCCACAAAACAGGAGTCTGTTCCCTAAACAGTAATGATTGTCCTCGTGATAACACTGCAAATATTTTATGCAGTAATACAATGATTATGCATCAGCTACACCTCAGAAAACTGCACAATGCATGCAGCATTGAAATCTGTGTTAATGTAGTAGCACGTTGGGAATTTTACATGTGCTAAAACCTACAAATCTGACAGCATGAGTTACAGTTTAACATTCATTTATAGTCGAGTTACTCATTTAAAGACACTTTGCTCCAGTAAATAACCAGCCCGGGTTAAAACTAAGCCAGAACACAACTCCCAGGCGCAGGCTTGCACTGCCAGCTTTCCCAAAAAATGCCCTCTATCAGAACCTTTGGAAGTTACAAGCAAACTAGCCCAAACTCCGTCTTGGGTGTCCCAATCGTAGGCAGCTCTGCTGGAAGCTGCAGCTTGAGCAGGGGATGAGCAGGAGGGAGCCAGGCCCGGCTTGGCAGGCGGGCTGCTCCACACCCTCCCCGGCACCATCACTGCTGGGCTCTGCCCAGATAAGATCTTTCCTTCCCAACATGCCTCCAGAGCGAAGTGGAGGAGGAGAAAGGAAGAAAAGAATAACAATAATAATAAATATAGTAAGGGGTAATGAGACCCGTCCTCTCACCCCTGGGGAGGTGACAGAGCCTTTACCGGGAGAATTACGCCACGGTCTCCTCCGCGCTGCCCCGAGGAGAACCACGGCAGAGCCCGCACGCTAAGGCGGCGGCTTTGGAGGGAAAACGAAAAGGGAGACGAAGAAGGAGAGAAGGGAAAGGCACGAAGCGGCTGCGATCGAGGAGCTACACAAAGGCAGAGGCGTCGAGGGAAGACGACACTGCCTGCCCTGCCCGCTCGGACCCGGGGAGAGCACGGAAGGAAGAAGCATCAGCCAGGAGCCCCCCTCGACGGGCCGGGCAGCTCCTCAGCCCCTCAGCTCCTCAACCCCCCAGTTCCTTAGCCCCACAGCCCCTCAGCGCCCCGGCTCCCCCGGCCCCGGCCGAGACACTCACTGGAGTCCAGGGCAGTCCGGGAGTCCCCGTCAGGAGAGAGCCGGGCCGCGCGGGGACCTGCCTCTTCCTCCCGGCCCGGCTTGGTTCGGTTCGGTTCGGTTCAGCGAGCGGCCCTTCCTTCCCCTTCCCGCCTTCTTCTCCCTCCGCAGAAACTTCACCGCCTAAGCCGCCACCGACCGCGGCGACACCGCCGAGGCCCCCACCCCGCTCCGCTCCGCTCCGCTCCGCTCCACCCCGCCTCTGCGCATGCGCTGTAGCTCAGCCCCGGGAGGCACCCCCTGCGGGGCCTTCTGGGAAATGTAGTTCCACCGGGGCCTGCTGCGGCGACGCAAAGCCTGACGGGAGTTGTAGTCCCCGCGGCTGAGGCGAGGAAGCTCCCGCCAGAGTCAGGGGAGGAGGAGCTTCGGTTCATGATAATTCTCCTCGGTTTTGTTTTGTTATAACGTGCAGTTACTTCGATTTTAATATTAAGTTGCCTGGAGAGTCCTTCCGCAGAGGAGGGCTTCACAGTTTGAACGTGTAAGGGTTGTTCCTCTGCACCTCTCACAGGTTTAGTTGGTTCAGGGGCTGCCCCAGAGCTTTTTGAAGCAAGTAACAATTTCCAGTAACGATATCTGACCGATTTTAATGGGAATTACCATCGAAGCGTATCCTCTATTTATACTAAAACACTTGGTGTTTTCCAAAACAGCAAACCAGATTTCTTCTCTAGCTCAAAGCTGTAAAAATAGAAACCACCTGAACTCGGGGGCTGCATGGAAATGCACCTCTGTTTCCAGACAAACCTCACCCGCCATGAGGCCAAACCTGTCCCAGAGCCAGCACCAAACAGGGAAACTTCTCCCTCTCCAGCCCAACCTTTTCAACCTGGACTCCATTCACAGTTATTCATACTTTTTTGAAATCATTTTCCACTGTAGAGCGTGTCCCTCTCATGCTTCGGCCCCACCTTGACATTTCTTGCGCTGACAGAACTGTGACCCTGCTCGTGAAACAATGGCTGGACACGGGCTGCCAGCCCACTGCACGTAGAAGAGCCCTTTTCAGAAGAAAAGATTCCCTTTTCAGAAACAAGATCCTCTTTTCAGAAGGGAGATCCCCTTTTCAAAAAGGAGGTGCCCTTTTCGCAATCAAAAAGCCGTGCAAACCAGAAGCCGTTTCACAACGCATGTGTGGAGGGTGGCAGAGTGAAAACCCTGGCAGTCTCTGGTCTGATACACCTTAACTTTCAAATACTTTGTGATAATAGCACTCAGGAAAAAAAAAAAAACCCAAACCATGATTACATGTAAAAGAGGGAATACATTATACTGGAATCAGTAGCAAACTTGATGTTGTAGTTTATTGTAATTTCCAGACTGCTGCAACCTTCTTTTTGAGATTGCCTAATTCCTCCGTGTTTGCAATTTAGTGAGGAGAAAATCATGTATATAAAGAACTACCTTTGCTTCAGCTGAGAGATAATTTTTTTTTAAATAGCCAGATTCTCTTCATTGCACCTTTCATGGAAGTATATTCCTGAAATAGGCCTGTGGGCAATCAAAAGGCAAAGAGCTCACAGTATGGGATGGAGAAATCAGCTGCCACCAGTATCCATCTCTCTCTGCCCAATGCATTGCTCTGGTCATCTCCTCTCCCCAGACATGCAGACTTCTGTGTGCTTTTAAACTTTCTGTAAACCTTCTATCTTTTATTCCTGTAATGCTGAAGAGAGAACATTTTGTGGATAACCGATATGCTGAAATAAATCAGTTTACAGCTGTGCCTAGGACGTGTATTTTGATCTCTATGCTTGCCATAAATTTGCTAACATCTGGTCAATAATAAAAAGCCTTGAAGTCAGGCACTTTCCTTGAAGTCAGTATCACCAGGCCAGCTTAAAGCAACTTGCAGTCCTGCTCAGTGTTTTTTTATTTGTCAACATTTAATTCAATGAGTACAACTGCAAAGTATCTACAGGGAGTCTCTACACCTTCCTGCAAAACAAACATGAACATTTAAAATAATAACACAGATTTAATTCAAGTGAGCATTGCTCCTGTTAACGTAATCCCTGTGTTTAGTTTTTCCTCTCCCCACTGAATTAGGACTTTTTCCTTCCTACCCCACATGTCAGAGTGAGGACTTCTCCTTCATAGCTTTGCAGATAAACCAGGCTGGCCTTGCACAAGGCTCACAGTATTTAATATCTCCTTTAACCTTTTTATCTGTTTTCACATAATGCTTTTAAAAGATGAGAAGAAGGATGAAGGGCAAACATTTTTTTTTCCCCACGTGCATTACACAAACAGTGCAGGTGAGCCCAACAGAATTTGTCTCCACACTAAACCAGTTATCAATAAACATAACATAAACATAACTGCAGTCCTGTAATGCCTCTATTTAAAGCAGAACTTCCCTTCAGTAGGAAGCTGTTCCAGTGTTATGATACTGGACTTGTACACAGGCTACTTAAAGCTGAGCTGAGCTCACCAGCCTGGAGGAAATTCAGCACCTTCAGTGTTCCTTGTGTCACATCTAAAAGATAATGTGGTGGCAAACTTCAGATCTGAAGGGATACTTTGCCAGCAGGTATTCCCAAGGGATAGCCTTTTACTTCTGCAAAACAGGTGTGCCAAGATTAGGACAGAATCTATTTTTTACTTACTATGCAATTTTTAGACATTTTCAAGAATAAAGCCATGCACTGCCACTGACTTCAATTCAGTAGTTGGCTCAAGGCCCTGTATATTCCAGCAGAATTATGAGACAGGCACTTATTTCCTCTCTAGTTGTCTCTATTCATAGTTTTCAAAAGCTGGCAGGTATTCTCACAACACTCTTCATGCCTCAGAAAAAAAAAATATTGGCAGGTCCCTTTTGTACTCATCCTTTACTGAGGAGCCGCTTGTGATTCTCATCACTGAAACAGGAAGAGAGCTTAGACCTCATTTCCTACTGGGATCCTACTTACTCAAAATACAGTCTATAATAAATAACATTTAGTGGGAGACCTGTGGCAATATGCACATTTATGAGCAAGTGTTTATTTCACAAGGTGTAGAAACTCCTGGTAGAACGTCCATGTGTAAGAATAATACCAAAGGAGTCATATATGTGTGTGTGTATATATAGATATATACCTATGCAAATATACAGATATAAATGGGCATAATACATATATACCCTGTGTATATATATATATGCATATGAATGCTAGCAGTGAAGCAGAAATATTCAACAATTCAAAAGTATCCCCATTCTTAAATTTTCTAACTGTATTTTCATGATGGGTAATTTTATCCAGCAACAGAAGTTCAGCAGCATTAGACATACACAGAAATAAAGAACTATGAACAAAACCTCACTTCATTGCTCCAGAGAAACTCATTTTGCCTTGGACAAAACGTTTTTGTTAAAACTAACTTGTTATGTTACAGTGGGAAACAGGAAAAAGCCTGGCCAGTGATTTAGTAATGCTTTCACTCTGTTCTTTTATTTTTTCATGGGCTCAATATTGCAAATTCCATCCCCAGGCAGAATACCTCCTGTGCAGTGTTTTAAGAGGGATGGCACTGGGCTCAATGGGGCTGCTTTTCTTAGGAGATGAGGAGACATCATCACTCTGCTGACACCTTCATTGTTAGCAAGCAAGCCTTTCCATCATTAAACTTTATCCTACATGATGGATTTCTGAGCTTTCTGCAAGGACACAGTATTGGTTAGGTAATATTTAGTACTTACTTGGATCACTTACCATGATGTGGAGGGAGACAAAAGTTCCTGTCAGTATGAGCTGGGGAAGAATCCCCTCAGGGTTGCCAGTTGCTGTGACTTTAAACACATGAGCAAGAGGGACTCTAAGAAATTAGGCTGTCATCTTCACCTCCAGTCATGGCCAGTGTCTGAAGCCTGAGCAGAGAGCAGCACTGGTCCCCAAGCTATCACTAGCTCAGGGGCAGTGAAGGAAAAACACCCTCTCCATCCCTGCAGGTGATTAAATACAGCTCTGCAGAAGGAGGTTTCCCTACAGTCATTGCCTTAAAGCAAAAGAGTGTGTGTGACAGGCACCTTGAGGACAGGGCAAGAGGACAGGGCTCTTCCCTCCACACCTCCCACGGGGAGGAGAGGAGCAGAAGCACTAAAATCCCTGCAGGATAAGCAGGGAGTTTAATTCAAAAACTGCTCTAAAGCCTATTTATAATGTGCATTTTAAAGCCTCTAACCGAGGGACAAAACTTCATCTCTTCTGATGAAAATTATGTTGACAGAGCTTGGAAATTTAATTTCACATGGAGGTAGAATTCATTCAGCTTTAGCTGCCAGTCATCGGGGCTTGATATTAATTTGATATTGAAGTAGAAAAGCACTTTGATGTAACTGCTGTGTATAAGTATGTAGTGATGAAGTAATTTCGGGGCCTTTTGAGTTAAGTACTCCATTTCCCTGAAAGTCATTTTTAATCACTTGGAGCTCGTTAGCACTGGTTTAATATTCCTATGTTGCAGTTGTTTTCCTCACCCCTATGTGCATAGCATTATACTCGTGCTTCTTTTTCTGTCAAACAGAGCATTTGAATTTTCCTTTCATCATTTTAAGATGCAAAGCTTATTACCGAAAAACAAAAAGCCCAAAGCCATTTAATGTGAAGATCCTGTAAAGTGTAGTCTCCCTGCACTACAAAGTTTGAAATGTTTTGGTTTTTTTGTTTTTTTTTTTTTCAGCTGAGGACTACCTCTTTCATTCTCCTCTTAAAAGAGGAGAACTTAATCTTTGTCAGCACAGGGCGTATTCTGCACTGAAATCTATGCAAACCGCCTGGAGGGCTTTCAGTTTACAGGGCTGTTGCAGTCACTTACTCAGCTCCGGTGTTCTGGTTCTGCCTGTGCCTGGGCTCAGCGGTGCCATAAAGCCACCACACAGTGCTCTGGTGCTCTGAGGACAAGCACAAAAGGTCGGGATGCTTTCTGGCAGTGTCACAGAGGTGATGCTGTGCCTTGGGGTGCTAATCCTTCCCCAGGTGCTGGTTAGCAGGATCTGCCTCTTCTCAAGGGTTTGAGGTCTGTGTGTGAAAGAACACAACAAGGTAAACATAGAATCATATAATCATAGAATTGGCTGGGTTGGAAGGGACCTCAGAGATCATCAAGTCCAACCCTTGATCCACTACTGCTGCAGTTCCCAGCCCATGGCACATGAGTGCCACATCCAGGCTCTTTTGAAATATCTCCAGGGATGGAGAATCCACCCCTTCCCTGGGCAGCCCATTCCAATGGCTGAGCACCCTCTCTGTAAAGAAATTCTTTCTAATGTCCAACCTAAACCTCCCCTGGCACAACATGAGGTGGTACTCTAAAAAGTGATACTCTACCAGAGCACACAGAGTGTGAGGGCCAGGCAATAAGAGATGCTATTATATTTATTCAAATTTTTACTCTGCAACATATTATGGGGATAATTTACATTTATATTAGATCACGTAAGTGTGGAGCAAAACAGATGGCTGGAGCTGCTCTCATTTGGATTTTTACCTGGAAAAAATTAAATTTTGCTGTAACAACTCAGGGTGTGTGAGTGACAGCCTGTTAGAGTCCATGATGGGTGGAAGTAAGAAAGCTTTGTTCAGTTCTAGCACAACCCCTCTGCTGCCAGCTACCCATCCAGAAGCCATCATGAACTGATAATTACTGATGGGGAAGAGACCCAAAACCAGAGCCAGCTCCCCTGAGGTGGGGAATGGAGTTTTGCACTGAGAAAGCCGTCCCTGTACCTGAGGCACAGCAAAAAACCCACCAGAGGGCACAGAGGCAATCAAGGTCTCTCTTTCTTGGCCCCCAGAGATGCTTTAGGAGGTAACAATTTTTATCTGGAGCCCTTCTTCTAATCCCTGTCACCATCAGCCAGCACACCCAGAGCTGAGCCTGGGTGAAACTGAACCACTGCTGAAAATTCTTTAACTGCCAATGCACCCAGCACCTCTCCAGGTACTGCTGTAGCTCATCTGGCTTTTCAGCACTTCCTTTCTCTCCACAGATTTTCCTCTCTTGCTAAAACCAGCTCCACTGGTTGTGGCAATAGCTCCAAGGGGTTGTGTAAACAGAGGCACTGCCAGGTCAGCTGCACCTCTGCTCAGGCACTGGCAGTGCTGGTGTCTCTGCTCCCTGCAATCTGTCATCTTAAAGCAGGCAGATGCTGACAGCCGTTCTCATGCTGCCTTTGCCATCAAGCTACTCTGCTCATCTGGCCAGGATATATCTGAGTTAGCCAGGTGGATTTATATTTCAAGGGTAGAGACTCTCTTTCCATGGAAAGAGGATTGGATTTTTGTTTCTCCTGATATCTGGAATGGAAACATTTCCACAAGGTGCATTGGGATGCCCTGCCCCATTTTAGGATTTTGTATTATTAATCTGTAGATAGCTGGGCTATGAAATGCATCAATCTTTTTTCTATGACTGAATGCAATTCTGCTATTAGTGATGAAAAGAGGACTGCTTCTGTAAATCCTGTTTTGTCATGGAGAAGAGAAAACAGAAATGATTTATCCTTTGGATCATTTGGTAGGCTCATTGTACAACACTTGGTAGGGTCATTCAGAACATTTCAAAGGAACATTAATGACATGGGCCATGTGTCTGACTGGGAATGATTTAACTATTATGAAAATACCTCTGTAGATATTTAATAATGTTTTATGAACCACTAACACAAAGATGAATTAAGATTGGAAAGCAGTAAGGTAGAGATGATGCAGGGGAAAAAGATAAATATTTGATGTCAATTAAGATACATCTCTCTTTTTACAGAGATTAACTGACTCACAGTTTTTTTAAAAGCATCTTTCAGTTTTGTTAGGAGCAATAAGAACCCAACGGTACTATCATCTGGTCCTGTTTCAGTTAATTATTAACCAGCAAAAGTAATCAAAATCCTTAATTAAATTAACATCAAAAGTGTAGCAGCACAGTTCACAGTGGCAGGCTGTGGCCAGATCTGACATTTCTAAGGGGAAGCAGGGTGGGTAATTAGAGCAGCTGCTTTTTGTGGCAGATGCTGGGAGAGAGCAGAGGTGAACCTGTGCTGGGAGCATCCCTGAGCTGTGCTGGGACACAAACCAGCCCCAAGGTAACAGCCTTGCAGGGCTGCCTTGGGTAGTTGCAAGCAATGGCACATTTATCTACCAGCCTCCACAGGCATAAATTGTTTTACAGTTTGAAGGCCAGTGGATAAAAAAGGATTCCCTTGGTAGGGGTTGTGCTGTCATTTATTCTTTTTGCTCCTCTTTCTATTGAGAAACCAGAAACCATCGCTGCCAGAGACAGAGGAATTTCAGAAAAATTGCTTCTCCTGGCTGGGAGCACAACATGGAGCTGGCTCTTCAGTATGCAGGAGTGATGGGAGGGACAGTGAGGGACACCAGTCTGGACTGGTGCCTGCCAGCTGGGGAGGCATCCTCCTCCTTTGAGGTTAGGGAGCAGCCAGTGCACCAACCACCCCTGGCTCCTATGCCCTTCATTTGAGTTGTTTAAATGAGGAGGCTCCTGGGAATGCTAGAAACCAGCAGTTTACTGAGGAATCAAGGGCCAGAGGGCTGCACTGGGAAGCCACTTTAGTCCACAAAATGCAAGAGCTAAGGAAGAACAAAGGACAAAAGGAAAAAGAGGCAGAAATCATGGCTAACAATTACAACCCACTCACACCTCTGCGAGGATTAAACATTAAACTCCCACAAGCTAAGTAAACAACCAAAAAAAAGAAAAAAAAAATACTCCCTCTGAATTCCCCCAAGGCTTTGTCTTCCTAGCAAGGTCTGAACTTGAGAGGGGGTGGGCAGCCACATCTTCCACCCAGCTCCCCTCTGCCCTGGAGGTGCTTTCTACGGCAACCGGGTGTCTGCAACCGGGATGTCTGTCTGAAACAGGGGTGTCTGCAATAGGGGTGTCTGTGGCCGGGATAGCTTCAGCTTGGGGTGCCAAGCACACTGTGCATATATCTCCCATACCATCCCTATAGGCGCAGCACGGTGCCAGAGGCTCTGTCCCTCTGTAGAAGGCTCCACCTTGTCTGCGTGGGTTTTAGCTCAAAGAGGTAAAATGGTCCCTCTTTTTTTTCTACAAAGAAACAATTTGGGTTTACCTCTCCCTGGCTGTTCTAACCCCAGCAGCTTGTCCTCCTCTGGCTTCCTTCCTAGGCAGATCCCAGGCACATGCAGAATGCCCCTAGCCCAGAATTTGGCTTTTGCCACTTATCTCCTCCCTTCTTTGCCAGCGTGACTTCAATTATCCCGACGAACTTCAAAAAGAAGAAAGAAAGTTTAAATCACCCCAGATTACAAAGCAATTTACTTTTACACAACAAGCTTGCCAAAGCAAAGCCCACAAAGGGGGTTCTCTCCTAGGTGGACTCTCAGCCACCCCTTTAACCCACGACAGGGACGGAGCAGCCGCCTTCCCACGCGGCTCCGGTCCCGTCCCCGCAGAAACCCGGCAGCTTCCCTCGGGAATGCATTGCAAACAAGCACGGGCATGCTGGAGAAAGCAGCACGCAAACAAATCTTCCTTTTCAGGGTCCCACAGTGCTCTTGCTTAAAGGAAAACGTGGCTTTCCACCTCCGCTTTGGTCTGCCGCCCGTGTTTGTTTTGCAGGCTGTTCTGGGGTCAGCAGAAGCTGCTGAGATTGTGATTCAGTTTTGGGGTTTTTTTGTTGGTTGTTTTTTTTTTTGTTTGTTTGTTTGTTTTTTGTTTTGTTTTGTTTTGTTTTGTTTTGTTTTTTTCCTGTGGACAGCAGTGAGTCACTGCGAGGAGGTAGGGGTTGGATTACCGGCAGGGAAGGCTTTGAGGTGGTGTGATCCCATAGGCAGAGGTCTGGGGACAGCTGGAGAAAGGAGACTGGAAGTTCCCAGTTGCTGGGAATGAAGACTTTCCCACTAGAGCATCCCCACTGCCATCAGAGCAGAGGTCCAGGAGACAGGTACCCATCAAGGTCTGGAGCTATGGGAAAACCCTGTGAAAGAGCTACAATTCCAAGTCACCAGTTTTAGATGTGTAGAGCAGGGAAGCAGGGATGCCCTGGCTACACACCTGTTCATAATTCAACCCACTTTGTTAAATAGCCACAAAAGATCCAGACACACAAAAGGTCAGATGTGCAAAAAGGATTTCAACTTGCAAAATGTGAAAATGCCCCACTCCTCAAGCTCATCTCTGAGCACCATCAAAGGGAATGAGGCATCTGAAATAAAAATTATATCAATATAACTGCTTATTGCTTCAATGATGTGGCCAAATCCATGTTGTCCTCAGTATCTGTGCCTGGCTGGTATAATGGGACTATTCCTCAGCAGAACCAAAGGTAAGGCTGAGCAATTGCAACTGCTTGAGTTACAAGTTAATTCAGGCACATACAAGGCTAGCTTAAAACATCTAATTTTTTTTTTTTTTTTTTTTTTTTTATATGGGCCTGTTTGCCTGTTTGCAGCTGGGGAATGTGAGTTAGTGAATGACAAGTGGCATAATCAGATCAACTGCTTGAACAAATGTCTGTGCAAATAAGAGTGTTGGATTAAGGGCTCAGTTTTAAGGAGTAAAAATATAGAGCTTGAAAGCAGTTAGAGGGATGAACAGGGGAAAAACAAATGGAAATGGTAAGACAAGAGAGGAAAGGAAGGGAACAGGGAGAAGTTAAAAAGAAAAAAGAAAAGAAAAAAAAATAAAGGAAATTTTGGGCCAGATATAAAACTAGAGGACAGGAAGAAAACAAAAAAACAAATGGAGACTGGGTTGACCCCTTTCAGCTGGTGATGGATGGTGAACTGCAGAAACCTCCCTGAAACGTAAAGCAGTCACTTCAGGTCAGCTCCTCTCAAGAGCCTCGTAAAACCAGCACGACCTTCCCAAAGATAGGGAGAACAGCAAGTACTGCTGCTCTGTAATCTGTTTTCTTTCATTTGATGGAGGTCATGAATTTGCTGTTTTCCACCAGACTGGCCCCATTTGGGTGTCAAGCTTTTGTTTGTTTACAAATACAGAAATGTCTCTGACATCTGACTCCATTCTCCTAGCAGCTACCTCATGTTTCTTGCAACTTCCCACCCTTGCCCAGAGACCTTTCTTGGAAGGTTGGTTTAGTTTGTGTTTGTTTAAATCACCCTTTAGCTGAACTCACTTAACACCAAAATGACCAAATTGCACTGGATGAGAACTGTCTGAGCCTTTGTGTAATGTTTTGCTAATTTAAACAGACAGGTTGAGTGGCAGGAAATGGTGGGGATGCTGAAGGGCCACAAAGAGATGACATAGCCAGATATTTCTGGAAATGTCTCCTTTTCTAGAAACACAAATGAAATCATAACGAGATCAGAGTGCAGCTGTGCAGGGAAGAGGCACCTCTTGTTTCACCTCCCTTGTCAGGCCAAAATTAGTCCAACACCACTTTGGAGAAGGGATGTGGGCTCTTGGCTTTACAGCAGCTTGAGCAGAACCCTGTGAAATAGCCACAAACTGGGGCTGGGTATTAATGAGTCCCTTGAGCCCTTGAAGCATCTCCCAGCTCATATCACAGAATCCCAGACTGGTTTGGGTAGGAAGGGACCTTAAAGCTCATCCAGTTCCATCCCCCTGCCATGGGTAGGGACACCTCCCCCAGCCCAGGTTTCTCCAAGCCCCATCCAGCCTGGGCTGAGACACTGCCAGGGATGGGGCAGCCACAGCTTCTCTGGGAAACCTGGGACAGGGGCTCAGCACCCTCACAGCAATGAATTTCTTCCTAATATCTAATGTCAATCTCCCCTTTTTCAGTTTAAAGCCATTCCCCCTCATCCTATCACTCCATGCCTTTGTCAAATGTCCCTCTGCAGCTTTCCTGTAGCACCTTCAGGTACTGGAAGGTGCTCTCGGTTCTCCCCAGAAAACCTTCTTTTCTCCAGGCTGGAACAACCCCAACTTTCTCAGCCTGTCTTCAGCCCTCTGAGCACCTTCCTGATCATCTTCATCCCCATCATGCAGCAGGATGCACCCTGCAGCTCCTGAGGCATCCCTTGGGTGTCACCAGGTGCCACTGCAGGGAACAAAATTAATTTGGGGAATACACAGAAACCACAAGGTCAAAACATGGAGTGGAAATTTTGTGAAAAAAACCAAGTTGTTCTCTGCATGGCCAACTCACCAAGCTTACAGATTTGTGCCTGACCCTTCTCCCCATGCTGTGAGGCTCCAACCTCCTTCCCATGATCTCCTGGCAGGACTGCAGCCAAGGATCTCTCCACCAGTACCCTGACACATGGCTCTCCTCCCTCCCCACTGCCTGTTTTAATCTTATGGGCAGGGATGTTGCTATCTTCAGGATTCCTTAGGCTCTTGCAAATATGATTTTAATTAGCCAGAGGGTTCAGAAGTCTGACAAAATGTATTCTAGCCTTAATTCTATTTTACAATTGTTTTCTGTGTGACAGCACATGAAAAATGATGTGTGTGAGCTTGTGATTGTGGGAGCTCACAATCTATACAATTTATCTACTAATGGCTATCCCTAAATGTTTTAAATTTCCTGGGGTATGTCAGTGCTAGAACTGTACAACTGATTGAAGAGGGGGTTGTTGAACTATCTCTAGGAACAGTTCACATTTAAGCACTTAGCCAACTGGTGACTGCCACAGCTTTTAAAGAAATGGTTGCCTTCAAAATTGTGATTTAGTCCAAGCATAACTGTCATTTTTGTTTTGGTTTGGTTTTTTTCTTTGCAAGGGAAAAAGAAACTTTATGCCATAGAAACGTGTGCGTGGTCTTTAACAGACCGTTTTCCTGACCTCAAAAATTCTGTAAAATGCAGATTTTAAATACTGAGAATCTTGAGAATAAATGTATTTACAGGAATGAAAGACTGACCAGAATGAAAAATGAATCCAGCTTCATCAGAAATAAACAGTGACCTATTCATAGCTGTTTCAAAAATGGAAGAATTTTGCAGATGTTAGGTCAAGTTATATAAAAAGACAGTTTATAACCAGCAGAATGTGTGTGCTAGAGTCAAGGGAAGTCTCCACAGACACATGTTTTTCCCATAGCTAAGTGACTCTATTCCCCAGTGGCGTGGCTTCGTTTTGACACGTGCTCCTTTTCATCTCTGACCATTCCTCCATCCCCTTGGTAGTGGGGTTGCTGGAGAGCACAGTGAGAACTTGGAGAGGAACCTGGGAAACTGAAGTTTTGGCTTCAATCCCTTAAGACATCCCAATCCATATTCACAGGAGGGATGCTCAGTACCTGCCCCAGGAGCCTGCGGGGTGGCCAGCACAGGGGTGGTTGCTGTACCCCTTGGATTTTAAGCAAGATCAAATCTTATTGTGATGTATCCATCCCCAGTGATAGGAAAATCAAGAAAAAGGCTGCAACTCAACCAGCAGTGCAGCTGGGGAAGAGCCAAGAGGAGCTTTTACAGTGCTCATGAGTTGACATTGATTTTCATTTGAAAACCCTGATTATAGAGCATCTGCACTGAAACCCAGAGCTCCAGAACCCGTTCACTGGCTTGGAACCCAACACACTCTCCATTAAACCAGATTTCTTTGATTCTAAATAAATAATTGGCATCTTTTATGGCACCATAATGTATCTCAGATAGCAACTCTGCTGTTGTTAAAATAGAAGGAGAAAGAGATTGATAGTGGATGTCTCACATGCTGAAAGGCAGAATTAATCACAGCTCACAACAAGGTAGAGGGTGGCACTGCTGCACCAGTTCTGTATTGTTGCACAATATTCCAGCTGTAACACAGGAATAGTCATCCTGGAAAGAACAATTTATACCGCAGGTGTTTATCTAATGGCATTAAACAAGATCTCTTGCTCTGAAAAAATTCTCTGGGGGCAGCAGGGCTGCATGGTTGACTGCAGAAGTCAGACCTGCAGGATCCAGAAGCTGCAAGAGTTGGGCACTATAACTCCAAGAGCAGAAGAGGGTTAGGAGGAATGGACATAGGCTGGAGGGTCAGAGAAGGCACAGGGTAGGGTGTAAACTCATAAGGATATTCAAAAACTGTTGCACAAGTGGTCTGGATTAGGCTCATTCATGGTTTTCGTGAAGCTGGAGCCCACTTGGAAAATTTTATTCAATCAAAAGAAGCCAAAAAACATGTGTTGAACTGCAGGGAAGCTGAAACACAAACACTCCCAAAGGTTCTCATTCTATACTCTAGAGCCAGTCTTTGTCACCTGAGCTAATGCCTTAACACAGAGTAAATTGCCAATTTTCAGCAAGAACTTTTGGGTAATGGAAAAAGGCCACTGGTCGAATTTACCCTGCAAATGAGCGTGACGTGAGGAGAGGCTGCAGTTGCTTATTTTCACTCTGTGGCAAACATGATTAATGGGTTAAAACTATCACTCCTGCTTCCCCAACCCCATTAGGCACCAATATTAGTTCTTCAAGTGAGGAAACATTGAGACCCAAGGAGGTGGAGGAAGATGAGTATGTGCCACATGGCTGGGAATGGATGGTGGCCAAGCTTCAGCACCTACACCCAAATCAGGATCCATATTACAGGAACTGATCTGATGTATTAGTAATTCTAAATTCTAAAATGACTTCTGGCCAAGTGTTTGCTTTGGCAAAGTAGCTGCAGTCTCACTTCTTTGAACTTTGAAAAGACAGGGTGTAATCTCTGCCTGAAATCTGAAATCTGCAGGTGAAAAGAAACACCCCTGACTTCTGAGCAACTGATCGAAAGTCCTGCCGTAGATACAGAGGAACCACAGGCAATGCCTCGTGAATAACTTTTTGCAAAAGCTATGTAAGCAGTTCACAGGTCTTCACAGGAACTTGGTATGCTGCTGGGAAGTGCAATATTTTTTTATACTGTTAATTTTAATAAGCCCTTTCTTGTCTGGTGGTTAGACCACAGGTCTAAAAATCATAACACAGGGGTACCCGTTCCTGCTCTTCCTTAGTCTTGTGTCTCACGTCAAGCAGGACACATCCTTGCAGTTCTCCGAACCCTCAGCTCTAGAACTATAAAATATTTGCCTGTGTCTGTTGCTTATCTGAAAAAAACATTTGCAGAGCACCCTGGGGTTGTCAGAGGGGGGACATTATTTATTAGCGTAATTTCAGATGTCAGTTCCGCCCACACAACCTGCTTGTTCATGTGGAACAGCATCATTTCTCTGACTTCCTCCCTGTGGAATGGCCTGGTGTTATCTGCATTAGGAAGTATGATTAAGGAAAGAAAAATGCTTCTTTTTAAAATTTTTTGGGGTTTTTTTTTTTTTTGTTTATTTGCAGATACCTACTTAGCATGTGCTTTTCCTTCCACAGAAGTCACTCTACTTTTTTCTAAGCTGAAAACATTGCTTCAGAGCAGTACCTTCCTGAGATAACCAATGAGTATTTTTCATGAGGGCCTGAGTCCACATGCCACCAACATTTTCTTTAAAGGTTTAAGAAGCTCTTTTTGACACTGATTCCAGTAAAAAAATTAAAGGAACTCTAATACTCCAGAACTGAACCTTGGGTAGAGTGACTCTCAAGGAGGCAGTTCACACATCCCTTGTAGAAAGCACTGACATTTATATACAAATTATTTCATTTACAGAACCTGTGCTTATCAACCCTCTATCCATCCATGACCCTTGAAACAGTGCAAGTTCTAGAAAGAGCCAGGTTAAGTAATGGTCATATGTAGACAGGAGAACCAATGGGCAAAGGCAATGAGAAGTAAGTCTAGCAAAAAACCCATGTCAGCAGTCTGTTGAATCAGCTCGTTAAACAAACTGCTGGATGTTGATGTTGCATTTTGAAGTGTTTCGTGCTGACAGGCCCTTGTATTTGCTTACTAATGGCAAAGGCATTATATTTGTCATGGCTGAACAATAATGGTTGGAGGCAGTATTTTTGTCATTGATTCAAGAAGTGTTGCAGCAAGCCTGATGTTTCTCTGGTACTCTGTGTCTGCCAACACATTTTAAAATTCATGGACTATGCTTTTTTTTTCCCTCTTCATATATATATATATCATATGAGAGTCCAAGCTCATTTATATGCAGTAAGCCTTTACTTGCCACAAACACCACATCAGTGTTTAGACACAGCAGGAATAACTACAGCAGAGTTCATCCTTTTCCAAATGCCTTTTGCAAGAGGATCGAGTCACTCCAGCTTTTGTGTGAACTGATCAGTACCAGTCTGTGTGTCTGACTCTCTGAAGAGGCAATGAATAGAATTCAGGCAAAAATCTGTAATGCATATGGGGTAATTGACTGCTAGATACTGTTTGTGTCAATTGGTAACTGCAATTTAGGTTGGCAGACTGTAGCCCCTGGTCAGATTTGACTTCTTTCAGAAATAAAGAGAAATCAAGTTGTCCAAGGTGTTTTCAGCAGGAATAAAAATGCTGAATGCCAATGGCAAGGTTTGCACAGTATGTTTGATTTCCCTAACCCTTTTTGCTGTTTATTAAAATTCATGGGGTGTTGTAGAGTTTTTAGCCAGGATCATGGGGTTCTGCAGAATTAGTACATGCAGATTAAACAAGAGAGAGGTTAAACAAGAGGTTAAATCTGTGAAAAGCAAAGGTATTCCCTGACAGGGTCATCCATCCCTGACACCAATGCATGGGGAATGCATTGGAGAAGATCAAACCAACACTTTCTCTTCTGTCCTAAATAACTGATGCACTTTGCAAACCCAGACACCCCACTGGTACTTCCAGTGCTTAGATCATACCCAGACCTGGTCTTGCAAATGCAAATTATTAAATATCTGGGTAAGAAGGAAGATCAGTCTTGGTTTGAATCATGTCTCCTTCATGATCCTTTGTTGTCAGTTCTTGAGGCACCTTTCAACATCCTCCTGTGCACTGTAAGCACAAGGTTTGTCTCAGAGAGGGTTGGGACTGAGCCTAGTAAGTACCAGCAGCTCTGAAAAGCCCTGAGCAGCAGCAGCAGGATGGCAGCACAAGCTGCAAAAAAAAAAAAAAAAAAAAAAGCAAAACCCTATTCTCCATTGCCAATATTATTAATCAGCCCACAGTTTGCTCAGACAGGAAATTGTTACTGACCGCTTTAATTTTACTAAACAAATGAAACCACCCCATTACTCATTCAAATCTAATAAACCACAGAACACAGAGGAGGAAGTGAGCACTTTAAAATGGCTTAGGGTAAAGTTCTCACTTTGTTTTGCCATTTAATTAAAGCCAGGCTCTTTACAGGAAAGGGAATAATTAAATGGTAACATGTGTACTATGATAATCTCCTCCATCAGCATCTCTTGCTACTGAAAGCAGAGGGACTTTTCGTGCTGTTCTCTACATTCCCAGAGCATTACCTGCTCCTTAGGAGGAATAGAATTAGGAAATATATTGTGTACCAGGATGGATCTTTTCCATCATGCCCCGATGAGTGACATGGGGCTCTGCCAGAAAGAGGCTGATGAAATCAATTACCTGACACTTAATAACTGCAGATATTCAGAGACATCCTGAAGATGGGCCCTGCAAAACAGCTGGCAGCCAGCTGCTTCATCAACACCTTGGCCTTTCCTGATCATCAAGTGTTTAAAATACCTACAAAATACTGCTGTTTTAATATTTGAAATTAAAGCACTAGTTCAATACGTGATAGGATTTATATGCATATATAAATATTGTCTTTTGCAGTCTGAAGGCAGGAAAAGCATGAACGTACTTGCACCACAAAGAGTGATTGCTGTAATAGTTAGCCTTTCTTCTCAACATCAAATTACTCCTTTAAATGGAGGCAATTTCACAAACAGGCAGAAATGCCATTTTCACTCTGGGAATTCTTCTGTGTAAAAGCTGTATGATGAAGCTGCACATTTAACTGCTTCCACCTGAGAAGGGTTCATAAATGGGAATTATTCCTTTGTGGTGATTCGGCTCCTGAAAGATGATTAAAGAAGAAAAACACAGGTACCAGATAATCTGAATAATAAGAGCAAATAGCACAAAGAATCTAACAGGCAACATGTTTTTGTAGCACTGCAAAGGCCATGAAAGCTTTTTCAAGTGTATACGAGTTTGTTCCTGTCTGTACAACATGTGCTCTTTGGGACTGTTGGTGTTTGGCTCCTTCAGGCTCAGGGGGATGCAGAGTGTTTGCTGGAAGGTCTTTGGCAACTTGGAGCTGGACCAAAACAGCTCTCACCTGGTTTGCTGTAGACACTCAATCTGCTGCAGCCTTAATCCAAGACACACAGAAGGCAAATCAACAAGAAGCTGTATTAATTGTACTGGGTACTAAAGAATTTTGTAGACTTAGCAAAATCAGCCCCTCTTTCCTTCCCCACCACAGATGCACTGAAAAATGGGATGCAATCTGCTCTCCATTCTTAAAAATATTCTTCCTACCACTTTAGTTGGTCTTACTTAATTTGTTTTGCTATTTGGAAGGAGTTGCAGATTTGACATCCTAGAAAACAGATGTTATTTTTACAGGAAAAAAAGTGTGTGATTCATAATTTTCCAGAAGTATGCACACTACACATGTAACATGTTGGCACCTTCTGAAAAACACTCTAAATCTTCAAATGTGTACCACATGGGTTTAGGTTTTCTGCTTTGTGTACCTGTTCAAACACCAGACCAAGTCTCACAGCTCATGAGGGAATATCTTTCTGGTCTCTCATGCCATCACCGTTTTCCATCTGAAAGGAAAGTGGCTGCAACATATGAGGAAAATAATTCAAAATGGTGCCATTTTGTAATGACATTTCCCAGTGGCACAGAGAACTATGGAATATCCAAAGAGATGCAACACTGGGAGCTGTAAGACAGACCTTTCTGCTAAGCCAAGACATGCAAAAGAAGTCCATAATGCACTTCTGATACAGTGTGTAATTTCAGTAACCATATTCTGCTTGTGTTTTGGTTTGTTTTTTTTTTTTTTTTCTTTCCCTTTTCGAAGCAGCATCCCTGGTTTGCTTCATCAGGAGCCATGGGGGGAAATGCTGTGATGAAGCCACGGGGTGAAATGCTGTGATGAAGCCACAGTCATGACAAGGGTCCTGAGAGACTGGCAAGAAATGCAGTGGAAAGGTGTCATGGACAAGATGAGCTCCATCTTCCTCCTTGTCATTTTGAGAAGTGAATTTGCAGCCTGTACAGAGTGGAAAAAAACTTACTTGAAAAAATATCAATAATTAAGTAAAACGAGCATTTTGTAAAGTGCCAGTGAACACACTCAGTCTCAGAAGGAATAGCAGGATATCTTGAATAATGAACTCTTCAGACACCACCAGAAAGTCAAAAAATTATTTATGAAGTGCATGTAAGGATAACAGTAGTCTATCCACTAAGCTAAAAATGTTTTTCTTTTTTGCCCTCTAATTCTGAGATTCATTTAAAGGGTACTTCATATCCCAAGGTGTACCACCAAAGCTATTTTATGCATGCAACAGCTTTGCAGTTTCAAGGTTGTGCCTGACACCCTTCTTCTGGCACAAATCTGACTGGCACCTCAGGATACAATACTCAAAGCACTAATCTGAGTCCCTAGGAACAACCTTTAACATTTTCTATTTCTGTTCTGTGAAGGTTTCGTCCACCGCAGTGCACAGTGATGCTTGGCTGGGAAGAAGTCAGTCTCCTGCAAGCTCTCCAGGATTCTGGCTCCAAGGCCCAGCTCGATGCCAGCCCAAAACTCCCTGTTCCTCTGCACAGCGTTGTTAAGACAGTGGTATTTCCTGCTCTGGAACTGTACATTCCTGTCACTTCCTCTCAAGGAATAACTTGGCTTGAGTAAACAGCAGCCATCAGAGGGAGATTCCACAGCAGAGCTGTTCCACCTGGCTCGCTGCAGCTCTGGAAGTCCCCGAGCCCTCAGTGCCACCACACAAGGTTTTTCCCTATGGATCCCTACCCAACTGTAAATCCATACAAAGGGGATGGGAGCAGTCCTAGCCAGGGCTACTTCCATAGAATCATTTTGGCTGGAAAAGAGCTTTAAGATCAACAAGTCCAACTGTTAACCCACCCACTGCCAGGGCCACCACTAAGCCATGTCCCTCAGCACCACATCTCCATGGCTTCTAAATACCTCCCTGGATGGTGACCCCACCACTGCCCCGTACAACCTGTGCCAGGGCCTTTGGGGCAGAAATTGTTCCTAATACCCAATTTAAACCTCCCCTGGCATAACTTGAGGCCATTTCCTTTTGTTTTATCAGTTGTAACTCGGGAGGAAGGACCAACTGTCTTCCTTCTATGCAGACTGGTTTCCCCCTCTTGGACTGCAGGAATCCCAGTTCCCTGCAAGGGCTGCCCAGCAGACAACAAAAATACCTCATTAAACAAGTGCTGAGGGGCTTGTCCCTCTCTCATAACCTCCCCAGCAATTAGAAGAAGTGATGGTGTAGCCCTGTTAAACAAAAAAAAAAAACAAAACAAGCCCACCCACAAACTTTCAGAGCATCTGTAGAATCCTGTCCCATGTACCTTATCCTGCATGTTTGCACAAACAACTGCTTCAACAGTTTGTGTTTGCTTAAGCAACAAGATTTATATCCTGGATCAGTAAAGAAACCTGCAACTGTATGCTTCCCCACAGTTGCTTCTACCCTGATGATTGCAAAATAAAACAAGCAGGAAAAAATGACATGTCCACAAAGGAAACTGGTGTCTTTAATGCAAAAGTTCAGAAATTTTAGATTTTAGAAATTTAGTTTGATGTGTGCAGCCAGCCAGTCGTGGCTGCTTAGCTCCAGGGTTTAGGTTTAGAAGCATCCCTCTGAGCAAAATGACACCCAAGCAAAAATGTTAGGGCAGATGATAAAGTAGAAATATAGAAAATCTGTGAGTTAGATTTTACTGAGCTTTGGCTGGAGCGGCTAGATGGAGGAGCTGTCTCCTCTGTCTTAGACATTACATAGCAGAGCTTATAATTTTTCATCTGTGTTGGAATGTAATTTTGCAAGAAATACTGATTCTAACTAGGTGCAAAGGAAGTTTTTTTTAAAAAATGAACTTTTACATCGTCCTGTGTGCAGAGTAGTAAGAGCTTGGACAGAGGGTGCCCCCTGAGCTAGAAGAGATCTGGCACTGACCTGGCACTGCCATTTCAAATCTTTCCATCTGAAAGTAGGAGTGGGTAAGGTTTAAATCACAAACACACAGTAAAACGTATTTGAAATGAGTCCATGTAAATGAAGGGATTGAAAAACAGCTCTGTATCACTGTCCTATTTCCCTTTCCAGGAAGGAACATCTCTTGGGTAATCTGGAAACAAAACAAAGTAGCCGAAAACTTTACTTAACCTCCAGCTAATTTCCTATCCAGACTAAATTTAGCTGTTTGGATTTTGTTTGGTGCATGTGCCTCCCAAGGCACTGACTTGCAGAGGGATGTTTGCCAGTTGCCTGAAGCAACTCTTGTAGCACTCTAGTTAAAAACAGCTGCTTTAATTTCGCATCTCAGTATTAATTTTTCACATGAAATGTCACTTGATGTTCGGAGATGGCAGCGGGAGGTTGGTAAGAGCTGATGGCTGAATTTTGCTGACTGGAAAAGCCCAACCACCCCCACAACAACCAGCTGCTGGGAACTGACTCCCAGGGCTTTCTGCCTCTCAAAGAGAAGGCCAAGGAGAGAGCAAGAGGATAAAAACATTATCAGAAAAGCCTCTCCACGCGTATTTTGAAACAGACAGTTGTTAATTCAAGGAAGACCAAGTCAGAGACCAGCCCAAAACACTTAGATTATTTTTCCATGAGTCAAGGGTTATACTCAAAACAAAAATTAGCCGACAAATACAAAGGCCACGCTGGTGTACTAAGCATTTCCCAGCACAGATGACTGCTGCCAGCCTCCTGCTACAGAGAAAAAAAAAAAATCTGAGAAAAGGTTTGGAAAGTTTTTAAAACTTGATTCATTCCATCTGTCTGTTTCTTTCTAAAATCTTTCATTTTAAGGTCAGAAATTATTTGTACTGCTGTCAGCTCAAGGTGTATAAATTTTGGAAGGAGTGTAAGAGTAACAAGTACATTTAAAAACTCTAAGACTGAGAGCAAGTAATTCTTCTGGATGTAAGGATTTGGGGAGGTTAAGAGACCACAACAAAGTGCTTCTTCTCTTACCTAACAGAATGGCATCATCTTTGTGGTGTGAGTCTTTCCAGGGTAAGGAGACACCAGGTTACCAAACCATCACTGAAACTGGGACTAAGTAGTGTCTGCTGCTCATCTCAGTCCAGTGGCACTGGAGGAAGGGAAGAAAAGAAACAATTTTTAAACAAATTAATTTAAAAACTCCCCACAACTTGTACAAGTAAAAAATGACATCTTTGTTAAAGTACTGCTTGAAGTTAATGTCATAAAAACATTTTCTTTGATCCCATGAAAATGAAATGATTGAAAGGGAATGACAGAGGCATCAGAAGAGTGGCTAGAAAAGGAAATTTCAGGCCACATTCCTGCAATCCCAAACCCCTGCCCAGGCTCAGCCCTGCTGCACAGTGAGCTCCTGTGGCTGCTTGGCCTTTCCAGTGCTGCATCCGAGGTCCCTCTTTTGTTCCAAAAGCCAAGATTTGAATGCTTGAAATGAAATAAAAAGCTTTGTGTTCTTATAAATCCTGTGGCAGAGACTGCAGCTGTCTTTTTCTGTGGTGTTGGAAAGAGTAGCACCTGGCATAGACACACATAGCCTTATATGGGGCATTCCCCTGTTGCCAGGTCAGTCTTATTTTTTTCTTTGTGGGCAGAAAAAATTAAAAGAAAAAAATAAATTACACAACCCACCCTTATTAAATTGGACCTTTATATTCTTCATTAACTGAAGGTAAATTTAAGATTTTGCTGTTCACACTAAGGAATTGTAGCAGCCTGGGATGTCAGTGAAAAGAGCCATACTACATGTAGTGCTGGCAATTTAGCCTTCTGTAATCATTCACAGAGTTGATTCACTTTGAATTTTTTGTGAGAATCTCAGGCCCTGTCTGATCTGCAAAGGTAGCCTCTCTTAGATGCATAAACCTGTGCCAGATGCAAGCCAGGACTGAAGGTGATTTAAGATTGTTTCCACTCTTACAGTGGTACCTTTCTGTCTCTGGCATTAACAAACAAACACAATTACAGGCAGAGCAAGAAGAAGCAGCTGGTTACTAGTAGGAAATAAAGTGGTAAATAATTAAAAATAATTAGCTATAGGAAGCAAAAAAGTAAAAAAAAAAAAGTTTTACTGCAATAGTGATATTTTTCACCTGGTGACACCCAAAGTTGGTGACCTGTGGAAGCTGACTCAGGACTGGTTTCCAGAGTTAGGTGCAGGTGGTGTCAACAACTTCAAAAACGCCCAAAAAACTATGAATAACACCCAACTAAAATTTTGTTGAGTAATTATTAACAGCAAACATGTGATTCAAGACAAAGGAAATGTATTTTACCTGCTATTTCCCTAAGCAGTTGTGAGAGGAGCAAATCAACATCTGCAGAAGGCAAAAGCAAAAAAAGCCTCTTTCTGGTGCAACTTCCCATATGCCTTCAGTCAGAATTTTCCATAGGCTGCCTTTTGCTGATGTATTTTAAAATGATGTAGAAGCTCCCATTGCAAAGATTTTATTTATTTATTTATGGGTTGGCTGAAGGCTGCCAGTGTTGCAGCTTCTGAAGGAAATGAAAAAGAAGGAATTATAATTTGCTTCTCTCAGTAGCTATGTATTTGTGGAACCATGAAACACAGGTACTATTTTAAAAGCAGAAGGCTCATTACAAGCGAGCTGTAACTCCACTGTGTCTCCTCCCACCATGCTGGGAAAGGTCATGGTTGGCTGGGCCCCACTGTAGCTCAGCCTGGAAAGTGGTAAAGGAAGTCAGAAGTTGTTTTTCCCACCAAAAAACCAAAAAAAAACCACCCCAACAAAAGCAACCAACAAAAAAGAAACTACAAAGAACAATTGCACATGACTTCCATTTTCTGAAGAGGAAATGGTGATTTGTCTCAGCCATGCTGTTGCCTGGGACTTCAGCAGCCTGTGGTATGAAAGGAGTTAAATGGGAAATTCACTTTAACTCTGGAAGAAAACATGTTGTTTGAGTTGCTTCTTTCCAGGATAAATAAGTATGAATGCTTCATGACACCTTTTCTCTTGGAGGTGCACTGTGTCTCTGGCCTGGTTGGTGTTTATTGAATCCCACCTCAGGTCTCAGACAAATAATGTGCCACTCCTGAGGGATGCAGCCACACTGGAAAAATCTCAGCCTGAGAAAAACAAGTAAGAAATGGACTGAAATGCTCAGTAATTAATTCAGTGTCCTAAGCAGACATGAGTTCCAAAGCACAAATTGATTACATTATGTGGGCTTGCTCATCCAGTGAGTTGTGGTGGAAACCCAGATGAGAATTCAGCAAATAGATTTACTACCATGACCTTTTAAAATATTGTAACAGCAAGAGGGGCTGGAAAAGCCCCAGATCCTCTTTCTCTTCCGTTCTGAACCAGCCCTTCCAAACCATACTGCTGAAATTCACTCCAGCTCTCATGTCCCAACACAAATCTGTTCTGCCTCCACAGCATGAAATTCTATATAACAACTGTGGTTCTGATTAATCTTCCCCAGACTTACTCTTTTCAACCCACAATATGTGCTCTCGGACCTCTGACAGTGGGCAATGTTACATTATTGGTAGGAAAGTAGATTATTAATCAACATCTGTGATGTTCAGTGGGCAGTGACTGAGGTGATGGCCATCATAAACCTGATGGTGACATTCAGTATCATGATTTCCAAAGAAATGGGTTTAAACAGCAGATTGCAAGATGCAGCAGACAGTGAGAAGACAGAGCATGCAGACATCTCATTTTTTAACTCTTTCCTGCTCTGCAACAGAGATGTGATGACAAAAAAAAAGATTCTCCAATGATTAATTATAAGGCTTTGTTATAATGCTTATGCCAATGGGCCCTGGATTAAGATTGCAGGAAGTTTTAATCATGTCAGCTCATTGTTTTTCTGGACCTGCATTTGCCACTCCAGTAGCATTCCCCACTGTAATGCGCATCCTGTGCTTACAGAGCATTTGCTTGCAGCCAACCGGTGGCTTTACAAAGAAAACTGTGTGAAAAGTTTGTATTTTTCACTGCACTTAACAATGAACAAAACCCCAGCTCGCAGGAGCAATAGGTATATAGATATATTTATACTGTTCTACACATTGTTCATGTTCCGAAAAGGAAGAGGAACTGGGCCAGGCTCCTTCAGAAATGAGACAGAAATGCCATTGAGATCTCATTTCCTGTGCAGGAGCTTGTGAGACCTTCAGTCCTACACTGGGTTTGAGCAGTGTCACTGTTTGTAAGATCAGCTCCATCTTCCCCACATAACTCATTCAAGAGGAAAAAGACTTAAAACTGGGTGGGACTCCTTTTAATTAGCAGGAGAGCCTTAACAACAAGGAGTAGATTGAGCTGAGGACAGTCCCTTTGAAGAGGGTGCAGAGATTCCCTCACCACTACTCCTGAGGAAGCATAAAGGAAGTCTCAGGTCACCTCTGCAACTAGAACAGCCTCAACATGTCCAGTGAGTAAGAGATCATCCCTGATGTGTCCCATGATGGTCAACAGGCCCCTGGTCTCCTTGCCAGAAGCAGCAGAGCAGATGCCCAGTTGGCTGTCAAACCCTTCTGAAGTCATTGTTTAAAGTAGTCGCAGCCAAGCAGAAAAAAGGAAAATGTCAGAGGCTGTTTGTGTGCTGGTTGTACACCACCACCACCACCACCACCACCACTCAGGCTCATTAATCAGGTTCCAAAAAAAAAAAAAAAAAAATGGTGGGATGGCTTCATACGTTGCTGTTTGTTGGTAAATTTGTTGTTGTTTGCAAATGAGTTTAGGGGCTTGTTTAACTTGCTGCCATTTGAGGTGTTGCGGGATGGTACCTGCCAACTGAGCTGTTTCCAGGGTGGGGGGCTTTTAAACCCATTCTTCCTCCCAGCTAGAAATCATGAAACTTATGAAAAAAATGCAAGTTGGCAACACTGTGCATATATTAGGTGGAGAGGAGGCAACTGATACCTTCTGCTTTCCTCTGGCTGCTCGTGGGGAGCAGAGAAAGGCAATCCCATTGCCCCACAGCCTTTTCACTACATGGTTGCAAGGATATTACTCAAATCAGAAATGCTGCACTGCAAAAACCCACCTTCAAATCCAGAAGCTGTTCTGGGAGGCCAAAAGAGATGATATTCACTTCAACCAAGAGAGATAAATCTGAACAATATATGTATTTTTTAATATTTTGTGGCTGCATTTGTGAAATAACTCCTTTCCTCTTTCTCCTCCTTCTCCCCCCACCTGAAGTGATGGCCACCATAAAAAAGACTTCTTCATCCCAGATGTGTTCCATTTCCTGCAGAAAAAAATTGAAATCTTTGCCTTTTTCATAAACATCTGCCAAGGATGGAGATGCACTATTTTAGAACTTTCTGCAACCGCTTTAGTTTGAAATGAATAAATCAGTAGGATTTAATGAGCTAGCCAGCATTTTTTAATTTGTTTCTTCTGGCAAAAGTGCCACAGTGAGTTACATCCAAACAAATTTGGTGTCAGCACCTGCTTCACAATGACCTAAACGTCTAAATCTAATTTTAGAAAATGACTTGCAAAGAGTTCAAGCAAGGCTTTCAGAGCTTGGTCTGGATTTTATTTTCACTCCTTTAATTGAAGAGCTGATTTATGGGGTTTATGGTGGTTGTTGATTTAGAGATCTGTGCTGGGGTCCAATGTCAAACAGAGCCTTGACCCATAAGCAGCTGTGCAGGGGGCAAGACCCCCACATGCTCAAAGAAGCAAATCAGCACTGGTGGTGATGGAAATGGAGGAGGGTCAACCCCTCAAAGCCACAAAAGGTTGGCAGACTAAGAAGCAAGCCTGTGGGAGGGGAGATGATGTGGTTTGGGTACCACACCTGACTGCATTGAAGAAAACTGGGCAAACCTTGGTGTCCAGCAAACCTTCAGGATGATCTTACAAGTGTTTTCCAACCTGAATGATTCAGCAGTTGTGTGGTTTGAGAAATCATGTCTCTGGGCTCTCTGTTTGCCTTTGATCCCAGGTCCCACCTTTCCATGTACATTGCAGATATCCCTGCTACAGGCAGCAGGAAGGAGTCACCTTCTTGACTTACAGATTTTGGTAGGTTGGGCTGGGCTGCTTTTAGGGTCTTCCTGTTGGGCTGGAACGCAGGCAGATGGCACTGCTGGAATTGTCTGGTGGTTGGAAATGGTTATAAACCATCTGGAGTTAATACTAAAGTACATTAAAATGAGAAGAAACCTGCTAATGAGAAGGCTTCCACATCTTCCTCCAATTCTGGGGACTTTCCAACCATCCCCCATGGAAGTGGCTTCTGGGACTGAGCCTTTTGCTACTGTGTTGGATTTGAGTTGCCAGATTTTGGTCTGATTTGCTCTTTTATCATCTGAAATACTGTTTTATTTCAAATTTAGGTTTCTGAGCTTTGGTGGGCTTTAGTGCCCAGGACTTTATATATATCTGTATGATTTTTACATCTGGCCTATATAGGTGTTTCAAAAGTGCCTTATTTTGTTGTATCATACACACATAAGAGAATGTAAATGAAGAAACACTACCACATTTCTGAGCCATATGAGAAAATATACTCTTGAAGGGTATTTTAAATGACTAAGATACTGTTCTGGAATAAAATCAAGCACATTATTAATAATGATAAAATGTAAAACCAATATCAAAGGATATAAGGGATTATTACTGTATATGATGTAAATAAATCTTTAAAGAGCATGTTTCATGTCTTGAATCACATGAAGCTCTGGTCTTGTGTTTCAGGGTTTTTATTGTTTGATTTGCTTTTATTTTAAAGCTAGTGGGTAAGAAACCATCTCAGGTCAAAATAGTAAATAATGAATCACCCACAAATTCAGCTCATTTCCTATCTCTCACTGAAAAAATGTTGATTCCAGGCATGGGAGCAAAACATGGAGCCAAACAGTAATTTCTTTATGGTGTGCATGACTCATAGGAAAGAATGTCTCATGGGGATTGCAGGAGAAAAAACCAAATAATAAAAAAAAATAAGTAAATTCACTTTAAAGAAACAGGCAATCAAATAAAGGGCAGAAGGTCAGAAAAGGTCCTCAGCTGTTTTTGTGTTGCTCCTGTGGTCTTGGCAGTGTCCTCTGCCTTGGATGATCTTCAGAGGTCCTTTCTAACCCCTGACATTCCGTGATTCTGTGGAACACCATAGCTCCTCCTTTGGAGCCCTCAGACAGGTGTCAAGGGGAGAGGAAAGATGTGGAGACATCAAGGGTGCCCATCAGGAGGTTAAAGAAGCCAAAATTTGAATTAGGAATTAATTTTACATTCTTTAAAAGATGCTGGGAATAGCTGTTTTTTTTCTCAACACAATTCCATAGGTTGTCCCTGGTGTGAAATTCTGCCAGCTGGCTCTGAGGGTGGCAGTGACCCACAGGGGAGGGGGTGGTCAGCAACACCCTCTTTTCTTTGGGGTTTTTAATCATAATATCAGAGAGTGGGTTAGGTAGGAAGAGACTTTGAAGATTGCCTAGTTCCAACCCCAGCCCAGGTTGCTCCAAGCCCCATCCAACCTGGGCTGAGACACTGCCAGGGATGGGGCAGCCACAGTTTCTCTGGGAAACCTGGCACAGGGGCTCAGCACCCTCACAGTGAAGAATTTCTCCCTAATATCTAATGTCAATCTCCCCTTCTTCAGTTTAAAGCCATTCCCCCTCATCCTATCACTCCATGCCCTTGTAAAAAGTCCTTCCCCAGCTTTCCTGTAGGCCCCTGCAGGTACTGAAGGGAGGCTATTAATGTCCAATACATTTTTAGTAACTTTACTGAAGAGCCTCTTTTGCATTTCTCTTGCCATCTTCACAAATTTGAGTCAAAGCAGTTTATCCTCCTCCATAATTTGCTTTGCGACTTCTTGATGGGCCCTTAATTATCACAAATATTACTTGTCCTCTCTGGCAAGTGTCTCCTGCCTCAGGCAGATTTATTCAGGGAGGTAAATCAATATACGAGAAGATTTCATGAACACTGATTGTGAAATGAGGCTGAATTTCAGCTCAGCTCTCAGCAGCAAGATCTCATCTGATTTCCATTCTTTCTTTTTTTCCAAGAGTGCTAATGGATGATTAATTTCAACAAGGATTGCTCTGTATATTTACATAACTATTTCTGAGTAATTAAAACATCTTGCCTCCCGTTCCAGAGTCAGTATTACGCAGCCAGAAATACACAATGAGACAATGATGCAACATGAAAATAGAGAGTAGCTTATTCCTGTAGGGTAACTATGTGCTTCTTTAATGTCACATAATTAAAGCCATGTTCAGGACCAATTAATTTCAGTCTATGAAGACCAAGAAAATTATTTGTATTATCTCAGCACACACCGTTACTCTCTGCCATGAATTTTAGGAGCTTTCAAAAATACAATTCAGGTTGCAGCAAGAGATAATTTGAGGCCTCAGGATAATTTCCTGTTCAGGACCTTTCCTTCCTGGGGATGCTACAGCAAATGGCTTTTACATGTATATACTACGTTTTCTCTAAGAAATAAATCAGATTTCTCTGATCCTCCACGAACACGTAAAAGATGAAATAATTATGTGCACTTTGGAACACTTACTTAAATGAGTTAATTCTTGATGATGTAGGAAAAAGCATAACAGAGTTAAAATCTGTACTTCAGAAAAAGCTTGAACTGGAATAGAATAATTTCTTTCCATGCAGATTCACTTCCTTACCTGCTCTAACACAGTAGAACTGTTTCATGATCTGGCATTATCTGAGCACTTGGATTTATCCCGAGGAAGACCCAGCAGAGTATTGTTTTCAGGAGGTGAACTTTGTGGAGAATAAATGATCTGCAGGAAGAAAAGATTTGTTAATAACAGGTTGGCATAAATTATTTATTCCATATTACCATGCCAGGGAGAGATCAGCCCTAAGCCACCATTTCCAACCACAATAGAGCTGGAAGCACTGGGAGGGGAATCATAAACTGGACTTCTGCAAATATTTGGGAATTAGTAAGATTGTATTTTCAGAGTGACTTTTGCTCCGGGAGTTGTAGCATAGACCAAAAGACTGATGTCTCAGAGCATGGCTGCTGGGGAAGGTTGCAGGGTAATGCTAAACCATCTAAACTTCACCTGCCATTAGACCCAAAATTCTACAGACCTGAGGCTACCTCCAGACTTGCACTACCCCTTGGTGCCCATGGCAGAGCCCACTCACCACTCTCCTGCATTAGAGCTTATGGGGTGGTAAAATACTGAAATCCTGAGTGCAGAAAACTATTTCCTTAAATGTCCTCATCAAAATGACCAATACAACAGATTTCTACTGTAGCTTTTTAACTACTAGAGATGTACTGGTCTTCCTTACTCATTAAATCACGTTTCCCTTCAACATAATAAATAATTTCTATTTATGTAGTGCCTGCCTGATGACTGAGAGGCAGAAGATTGACGCATTAGAAGACAAAGCTAAATATTTGGAGTGGGACCCACACTATGAATTGCCATAGGCATGAGGATTTCAGCTGGAGGAAGGGTGAAGGCTGTGGGTGATGCCCTTGGCATCAGAGGGATACAGGGAATGGCAGGAGAGAGGTTCTGAAACAAGTTCATGCCACAGGAGATGAAATGCTAGGAGCCTGGTAGTCCAGCACTAACTCAAGAGGCAAAAACCAAGGAACCCAGCCCACCCCAAACGAGTGGGTTTTCTGGGCAAGCAGTTACCAGCCAGAAAGCATCCCTAGGTGTCCTGAAGGAAACCAAGGCTCAGCAGAGAAAACAGAGGTGTCAGGGAGACCACTTGAAGGGTGAGCGTGTCTGTGTATGTGTGTGTGTGTGTGGATCCAGTGGCCACAGGTGTTTGTGATGACAGCTGGAGTAAAGGGAAAAGTACTGGTTTTCCAGTGGAAAAGGCAACGTCAGGATGAGTTACATCAGAAGCTGGAAAAGCACGTTTTGTAGTGGAGGAGCCTGACAGCAACAGCCATGAATTCCTTGTTTTGTTTAACACTTGGTGTTAAAATCGGAAAATTTGGTTTGGGAAGGAAAAGGCAATTATTAGAATTAGTAACTAACACCTTCAAAGTCTGAAAACCATGGTGACCTCTGCACGGGCAGGCTTGGGGGGTGCACAGCAACTTCTAGAGAGCAATGCAGACATTGGGCCCTTCTGCATTCAACAGCTCCAAGTATTTGCCTGTGCCCACCCATGCTTGATGCCCCCAGTGGAAGGCAGGGCTGCAGAAGACACACCTGCCTCATTACAGTGAAGAAACAGTCTGGGAAATGAGGAATGGGAAGGAAAGGAGCTAACTTTAGAATCAGTCTTCACTTGGGTATCACTGAGGATGCTCTATGACAGTTTTGACAAAGTTTTACAGCCTACTCTTTCCAATGACTCAACATGAATGAGGACTTTTCATGGGGGTAGCTCTTATTTACCAGAGATGTTTATCTATCAAGACTATTCTCATTTTGCTGACTTTCAGATCCTCATTAAATATCAAAATCAGGAACCTGGAGGTAAAAAACCCTCCATCGTATCTATCCTAAGATAGTCACTGTTTGTGATGAGTGGGTTATTGGCTCACACTATTGCTCACATCCATTAAATTTTATTTAAATTTAAGTTTAGTTCTTACTAGAACTGGATTCACCAGCTGGGATTCCCTTTAAAGAGAAATTACACTTAATATAAAAAAATTACACTGTGGCTTGAAGGTGTAAGAGTTTAGAACAAAAGCCCAGGAGGTTAGACTGTCAATATTCTGAACCTTCTAACCTACAGCCTGTTTTATTTTAAAAGGGCAGCACCAACAAATCCTCCAGAAGTTTTGCTTTCATGTTTTCATGCCCATCCTCATTTCTTTGCTGTTTGTTTGTTTTAAAATGCTCCGTTCCACTGTCGGCCATGGTATGCTCTGTTACAACATAGTGTTTCCAGACATGGAGGAATGTTTATAAATCTGTGGGGAAAGATTTAGCTATCTTTTAAAAATAAGTTATTTATGTATCTGTGTGTAAAAGACAGCTCAGATGTTCAGCTCAGAGCCCTGTCCCATCAGCCTCCCCTCCAGGTCCCAGTGGTGCTGTTGACAGGGCAGATCTGGAACTGGTTTTTTATGGTTGTTCCTCTAGCTGGACCATGAACTTCAGAGCCTTCATAGCCAGTGAACTCTTAATGATGCCAATGTCACATAAAATCATAACAGGATTTTGAAATAGATCTGGATAAAAGACCTAACAGAAAGAAGTTGTTAATTCATTATTTTTTTTTACGGTAAGATATTACAGTCAGCACAGTGTAAGAGTTCTTACTTTGAGCATAACCCATTACACCTCTCTCATGTGTTCATCTGGTTTTTTGGCTGTTCAGCAGTGGATTTGCCTGATGCTACTTTATTGCATCAGAATAAGGACAAAGTTATTCTGTATAATTCAAAAACTAGAACATAACTGGTCCAGACACCAGGCTGGTGCCTCTGCAGAAAGCAAAAATTATGGAGAGGAGCAGGATAAAGCTCCTGAGCCCTGCTCCAGCATTCCCTGTCTGCATCCCCAAAGAAATCTCATCCTTTCTGTCCTGGGGCAAGAAGCTGAAGGGGGAATGAATGTTAAGCAGATCCAGTATTTGCACACAGGGAGATCTGGCAAGGGATGTGTAATATAAAACAACCTGCAGGCACCTGCTTTGGGAAACAGGTCTGATTTACCTTGTGTGAGAGTGCTTGCAAGGTCACCCAAGGACAGAAAGAAACTGGTCTATCTGTGATGTGGCACACTAGTATCATCTTTCTGAAAAAAAACGGACACCTACAAGAGTATTTTAGGCTTTTTGTGTATAAATATCACTCGTGGGGAACTGGTTTCTGTGTTCATCCCAGGACTGGAGCCTGTGGATAGGCTACCCAGAGAGGTTGTGGAGTTTGTCTCTAGAAACATTCAAAACCCACCTGGATGTGTTCCTGTGTGATCTACTCTAGATGATCCTGCTCTAGAAGCAGGTTTGGATTAGATGGTCTCCAGAGGTCCCTTCCAACCTCTAAAATTCCGTGATTCCATCATTCTGTGCCCAGCTCGTCTCAGGCTCCCAATGGCTCGGGTCATGGCAGGGGTGAGGTGTGTTCAGCAGGTCATTGCCTTTCAGGAGGAAGCAGAAGCAGGCAGTGTGTGATGTATTTAGCAAGAAGAATTGCTTTTGAGGACATCAAAACAACGTCACACCTTACGGGTGACCCACAAACCAGCAGCACGGAGCACACAAGGCACCAAATACCGGGGTGGTTTCCCCAGTGGGGTCTGGCAGGGAGCTGAGGAACGAGATTCACTTCAATCCGTCTTTAGAAGTCTGTTGGTTAAATAACCAAGCCCTGGGAGGACACTGATTCCTGAACCCCAGGTTCCATCTGCTGGTGGGCGCGGGGAGTGTCCCAGGAGCCATCGACAGCTTGGTTGGGGTTGGAAGGGAGCTTTAAAGGTCACCTCCGGCAACCCCGCTGCAGTGAGCAGGGACATTTTCAACTCGATCAGGTTGCTCAGAGCCCTCTCTAACCTGACTTTGAATGTTTCCAGGGATGGGGCATCTACCACCTCCATGGGCAATCTGGATCAATGTCTCAGCACCCTCACTGAAAACCTTTTCTTCCTCTGCCTTCTGCCAGGCTGGGGCTGTGCACATTGTCCCTGTCTGTAAGCAGAAAGTTAATGAATATAAATTTATTGTCAAGTTGATTTCATCAGACTGTCCATACTCATAAAATCCAAACTGCACGGGAAAGAAATTCATGGGCTGAAAAGATCTCACCCCACACAGAGAAAGATGGATGGGAAATAATTAATTCAGCACCTTCAATGTGGGTAAGATGCCACAATTAACAGATACCAAGCCCTATTTTTTTGTCAAGTATCATACAAAGAAGCCTACAGTGATGTGTATATGCAAGTCTATGCATGCCAGAAGATTTCCTCAAGAGCTGTGAGATGTCTTAACAGGAGCTGGAGGGCTCCTGAGCCAGTCCCCAGTTTTGTCACCCTGAGACCTCTCACCCTAAGGAGTGTTCCCAGGCCTCAACACTGGCTCTGTCTCACCTGGGGAGCAGCTACAGATGTGGCTGAGCCCACGTAAGGCTTCATGAGGGGGTTCACACCTGCCATATGGATGAAAATATTAGTTTTAAAGCATATAAAAAGAAATAAGTATCTGGTAATCAGAAGCCAAGAGGTGCGAGTTAAAAGGTAGTAAAAAGGTAATTTTAATAGTTAAATCGGAATGGGGTGAGGAGTCTTGTTACAAACAGCTGTTTGCCAATAAAATATTATCTGGCATTTTCTTTAAGGAAACCTCAAAAGAACTTTTCACATTAGCAGTATCCAGAATGGGTGTTAAGTTTCCTATTATTGTAAGCAAAGCCTGGGAAGTTTGAAACCCTGTGTGGGAGCCAGAGGCCAGGCCCAGCATGGGCAGCAGCTGAGGAACAGCTGAAAAGTGACCCAGCACTATTGCCAGCTGGAAGAAAGAAGGAATTCCTGTGAAAGAAAAAAAAAAAAAAGACTTTTCAGAAGGAATTTGAAATGAGTTGGGGTGTCCTGAGCATGATAAAGCAATGGTTCTAATATTTTAGAATATGGAGGAAAAAGAAGAGCAGAAAGGATGTTCTAGTGATGCTGAAGAGACAAGAGAGGAACTGAGGAGAGGGAAGAGATGCAACACCTTGGAATAAATGGCTGCTAATGCCCTCTGTAGTTCCAGGAAAAAAAGAAGAGGGAAGATACGGAGTCTGGGAAAGTCTGAGTTGAAAGGAAGGTGCTTGTCTGAAGGGTTTCCAAATCCCCAGATGAAAGGTGCTTTAGCCATTGTTTAACCTTGTTTCTAAAAAAAAAAGAAAAAATAATATTGCATTCCCAGGACCAAATATATGATCCCTTGTAAGAACCTGCCTGTTTTTTATATCATCAGGATTTATTTCCTCAATTTTTCATCACTATGAAAGGTGACACAGACACTCCAGCTCTTCAGCCTGTCAGGTGGTATCAGTGGGTATCTATAATTGTACAGATACTCCTTGCATTTATATATGTTCCTCCAGGACTGATGTCTTTTCACTTGATTTGAGCACAAAAGCTTCTCCCCTACTCTTCTTGTTTGGAGAACACCAGGCTGTGAAGTAATTTAATGAACCAAAACCAAGTGATTGCTGATGATCCTAATCAGTCACTGATTTACCACTGCTGTTTGATAGCTCAGCTCCATCAAACGGAAAAAAAAATGTGAATGTGGAAATTTAGTGTGATTTAAGGATACTTAAACATTAACAGAATGGGGCTGCAGGTGAAATTGTAGTGACTTTGGTTCTTGATTTTGAAATTCCCATCAACCAGTGTTGTTGCTGTCATTATTTGGGATATGCAAAAATGAGATTTCCAAACCAGAAAGCCAAATAAATCAAATAAGGCAAATACAGAGTCAGAGTTAGGTTCCTTCTCATCTTAATCCAGGTATTCCAGTAAACTCAAAATCTGAATCCAGTGATCAGATAAAGCTTCAGAGTTCACAGGAATGCTTCCACTGAAACCTCCACACTACAGATCAGCTCCTTCTCCTTTTTATGGTGAGATAATTACTGTAGAATGAGAGTCTGACATCATGCAGACTCTCCTGCTGATTTTCCTTTTTTTTTAGTTCAAAAGATCCTCAGCTTTCAGAAATGAGATGTTGCATTCCTACTTGGCAGAGATTACTTTTCCTACCTGGAAAAGTTCTGTAGACTGCTTTCATTCCTGGGCTGCAGGGTATCATCACATATATATAATATATATATTATATATATCAGCTATCTCCAGAGGAAAGCTTGGCTGCAGGATTGGATGGCTAGCACAGCTCCTGTTGCCTGCCAGCCCCATCCCAGGGCTGGGTCAGGGAAAACTGGTTATTGCTGCCACAGATGTCCCTTTGTGGCATATCTTGTGTGTGTGCTGTTCCCTTATCATCAATGAGATAATTTGACTTTTCATGGGTTTACACACTGCTTTGTGCATATGCCTATTTTTAAAAGTAATTTAAAAGCTCCCCTGAGCCTCTGCTAATCAAGGTGGTTCCCTTCACCAAACCAGCAGCTTTGATTCCACTGAGATACAAAATTCTAGTTCAAGTCAGCATATTTGTACTACATTTTAGGGTAAAAAAAAAAAATAAAATTCTACAAGTTCTAGGCATTCATATCTATCCCTAACATAAGGGGCTACCCCACCACCTCTCCTTCCTTGCCTATCCCTTCTGAAAAGTTGGTACTTGCACTCCTGTTGTGCAAGTTTTCTCACCACATTTCTGTGATGGCAACTATACCATAGCTTTCTGGCTGTCAAAATGATTTCCAGCTCCTCCTGCTTGTTGCTCATGCAGTGTGCATTGCTGTAGATGCACTTCAGCTGGGCTAATGGCCCCGTCACCTTTTCTGGGGGGGGGAGAAGCCCTAATTCCCACCTGACCACACTCAGACCCTTCCATAGTCACAGAGGTTGTTTGGATGCAAGGTGTAGTGGCACCTCCAAGCTTGGTGAGATGTCATCTTTATCACTAGTCAGTCCCCTTGCAGAGCATCGTGTCTGGGGCAGGAACCCAGTGCCAATTGCTCCTTATCCTGAATGCCACCCCCTTCAGCCAGATGAGGAGAGGGCAGGAGTCCTCCCTGTTGAGCTGTGCCCAACTGCTGGGCATGGCACCTATAGAACTGTAGAGTTTTCAGGGTTGGAAGGACCTTTAAGATCACCTAGTTCCAACCCCCCTGCCATGGGCAGGGACACCTCCCACCAGATCAGGTTGCTCAGAGCTCTCTCCATCCTGGGCTTAAAAACTCCCAGGGATGGATGGGGCTTCCACCACCTCTCTGGGCAGCCTGTGCCAGGGTCTCACCACCCTCATGGTGAAGAACTCCTTCCTAACATCCAATCTAAATCTCCCCTCCTCCAGCTGGAATCCATTCCCCCATGTCCTGTCACTCCTGACATCCTAAAAAATCCCTCCCCAGCTTTCTTGCAACCCCTGCAGATCCTGGAAGGCTGCAATGAGGTCTCCTCAGAGCCTTCTCCTCTCCAGACTGAACAACCCCAACTCCCTCTGTCTGTCCTCACAGCAGAGGTGCTCCAGCCCTCTGAGCATCCTCATGGCCCTTCCCTGGACACTTTCCAGCACATCCATGGCTTTATTGTAACAGGGGCTCCAGAACGGGACGCAGTATTCCAGGTGGGGCCTCAGGAGAGCAGAGCAGAGGGGGAGAATCCCTTCCCCAGACCCGCTGGCCACGCTTCTCTTGATGCAGCCCAGAACCTGGTTGGCTTTACGGTCTGCAAGTAACACCCTGGTGGCTCACGCTGACTTTAAACTGATGGTTCAGCTTACGTTGAAATTAAATGTATTGATTACCTTGTTCAATTTACGCTGGACTTCAAATCATTGAGCTTTAACTATGGTTCACCTCACTCTCCCTGACGATCCTCGCTTCTTCCCGGAGCTCAACCACCAACCTAAGGGTCCCCTCTCCTCCCGATGCACTCCCCGCAGCCCAGCACCACGTTCCCTCCAGACCCTCGAGTCTCCATTTCTCCCTCCTCCCTTCCCGCCCGCCCCGCCTGAGGGAGCCCCGCGGGCGGGCGCAGCCGAAAATGGCGGCGGCTGCGGGGCTTCCGAGCAGTACGGCACAGCCTACCCGCTTCTCCAGCTTCAAAAAAACCCCTCAAACAGCTTCTTCCCGGCTGTTTTCGCCGCCATCCCCTTTCCCCAAGGCGGACTTATCAAAGCTGCTCTCCTCAGCGAGTGACTTCTTGGTACCTCGTTAATGCCGAGGGTGCCCGCTCCTTCAGCCGCCCGCCCACCGACAGCTGCTGCCCCGGAGGGTAATAATGAGTAAATCAGCCCTGCAGCTGCCATCCCTGGAGGTTTCTCCATGTCCCCGCTCCTTCTTGCAGGTGTGAGGAGCAGGGTTGCTTCCATTTCACTCGGAGATAGGGGCTGTTTCTGTCAGGGCTTGGCAGCCATTGCTCCTGCACCAGACACACTGCAGCCAAACATCCCCCAAACCCACACCTGAAGGGACCACCATCAGCTTTGTGAGGCAAAACACACGGTGATTCCTTCCCTGTGGACACCTGTGGTGGAAGTTTAAATAAAATAGTCTGGAAAGCCTATGGGGGGGATGGCTTTTATGCATGGTCCTTCTCTCTGTCTTGTCCCTACTCTGTTTTAGTCCCACTCGAACTGCTTCAAGATACTAAGCTTCTGGATTTTTTTTTTCCACATATAAGAAAAAAAAAGAAAAAAGCTTGCATTAAAATCCTGTTACTCAGATCAGTGAAAATAAAGTGCAATTTCCAAGGAACATCTCAGGTCACCATTTCTGGCTTGGACCGGCATCTGTCATGTGGACAAAGAGTTCCTCTGGATGAGGTTTCTTAGAGGAGAAGAAAAAAAAAATAGAAGGAAAATTTAAATCATACTAAGAGATTTCAGATCTGCAAAAGGACTTAAGTGCCTGTTTGTTCTTCCAGTTTTCTTAGCTGGCCAAAGGAAAGACTCCAGTCTCCCCCAAACCTTCCCTCACCTCTGTCGCCTCTCACCACTGCAAGAGCATTATCCAGAGCTATTCATATTTGTGCTCTTTATTTTTTTTTCTATTGTAAATTTCAGTTCTTTCCATATAATTCTCCTATTTTTACACACATTGCAAATCCATATGATGTGTTTGTGCTCCCCTTTTTTTGGCAGTAGGTCCATGTGAGGAGCTCATTCTGCATGTCCCAGCACACAGTGAAGGGGGAAGACCAATTTTCTGTTGGCTGAGTGAAAGGACAAGGGATGAGGTGACATCCTGAGGTGTTTCCCTTGTAAATTATCCAGCAAAGCAACGAAGGTGATTTTATCACAGAAGGAAGAAAGAGTGAGTGCGCTGGTGCTCCACAAAAACTCCACCAAGCCGCCCGATTTGGCACTGCAGCCTCTTGAGACTTTTCATGCAGAAGTAGCAGAGTTTAACCTGATTTAAAATGCATCCAACTTCCCAGCAGCAACCAGCAGGGAAGCAGGACAAAGCTGACACCAAGACAGCCTGCTCTGAGAGGGGACCTGGAGCTGAGACAGGATTCAGACACCTGAGGGCTGGTGTCTGTCTGCAGGCACCTCACTGCAGCCAGGGCAAAATTCCAATGGCAGCAGCATCCTTAAACCTTGTCCTCATTTCATCCATCAGCTCCAGCCCCATTTCCTCTGCCTGGCTGGGGCTTGTGGCCACCTTGGCCTCAGTTTTCCAGTTATGAAAATAACATGAATGAAAAAAATGCCTCTGTAGCTGCTGGGCAAATCTGGAGCAAAAGTGGTAAAAAAAAAAAAAAAAAAAAAAAAAAGAAAAGAAAGAGGAAAAAAAGAAAAGAGAAGAGAGAAAAAGAGAAGAGAAAAGAAAAAAAAGAAAAAAGAAAAGAGAAAGGAAAAAATAATTTAAGAAAAAAGGGAAAAAAAGGAAAAAAAGGAAAAAAGAGAAAAAAGAAAAGAAAAAGAAAGAAAAAGATAATAAAAGAAAAAAGAAAAAGGCAAAAGAAAGGAGAAAAGAGAAAAGAAAAAAGAATAAAAAAGAAGAAAAAAGGAAAAAAGAACAGAGAAAAGAAAAAAAAGAAAAAAGAAAAAAGAAAAAAGAAAGGAAAAGAAAAAGAATAAAATAGAAAAGAGAAAAAAGAAAAGAGAAAAGAAAAAATAATAAAAAAAGAAAAAAGAAAAAAAGAAAAAATAATAAAAGAAAAAGGCAAAAGAAAGGAGAAAAGAAAAAAGAAGAAAAAAGAAGAAAAAAGGAAAAAAGAACAGAGAAAAAAAGAAAAAAAAGAAAAGAAAAAAGCAAGGAAAAGAAAAAAGAATGTAAAAGAAGAAAAAAAGAACAGAGAAAAAAGAAAAAAAAGAAAAAAAGAAAAAAGAACAGAGAAGAAAAGAAAAAAAGAAATGAAAAGAAAAAAAGAATAAAAAAGAAAAAGAAAAAAAAAACCACAAAACCAACCAAGAACTATTTTAAGAACTATTTTAAGCCTTTGGCTGGCTCTGTATTTCTGCAGACCAAAGCAGCCCTCAGGCCATCTGTCTCTTGGAGAAGTGGTCTCTGAGACTGGGCACAGAAAGATCCTCAAGCACACCGAGACTTAGAAATCATCTCCAAGGTGGGAGGACTGTTTTATTGGTTCACAACAACCTGTCCATGGGTTAATAATCCTCATCCTACTGATGAGAGGTCAGCAGGATTTGCCCCAAATAGCTCGGGTTTGCAGTGTGATCTGGAGCCAAAGTTTGGATAAGCATAAAAAGCTTTGGATAAGCCATGTTAAAGTAAAGGCTGGATGAGATCACAAGGCTGCTGATGGGCAAAGTAGTGTTCTCAGTTTCCACAAGGGATCCTGACTTTTGAGCAGATGTTTTTTTCAGGGACTGCTTCTCTCACATGTTCACAGGAGGTATTAAATAAAAATTTTCTGTTCTTTTCCTCCACCTGTTGTCATCCTCAGAAGAATCTCCTCAAGGCCAGCTCCTTACTGGCTTGCACCCATCCTAAAATGTCACCACTGATATTGCCAGCAGTTGGTGACACCCCCTGGGCTGCAAATCCACCCTCATTTCATGAGCACCACACCCTGAACTTGCAGACTTTTTTCACTCACATATCCCCCCCCTCCGGGATGGGGTTTTGACCCCACACGTGTGCTGGGGGTCAGAAGGAAAATCTCCTAAATCTAGGAAAAAAAAGAACAGAACAGAGCTACAACAGAGTTGGGAAGATGCTTTACTAGAAACTTCTCCCAGGCACAACTAGAACCCAACACAGGCACAAACCCCAGCAAAGGCAAAGCATCCTGGAAGGTCTCTCCTCTTCACAAACTCCTCCTGCACTTGATTTCAGGAATGTCCATAAAGCTGCTGCTGCCCCTGGGCACAGCTCAGCCTGGATGACTTCTCCATGAACATTTTTCCTGGCTCAGTCAACTGTCCTGCTCGTGGATTTGCTTCATCCTGGTAACCACTTTGCTCTTTCTAGAATCATGCTTGTTGAAACCGAATATTTAACAAAGCCAGGTGTGTTTATCCAAGATGAGGAGTCAGAGCTGGCTGGGAGAATGTGGAGGCTGAAGGGATGGAGACTGCCAAATACTCATAAGCATTGCTATGAGCACAGTGCAAAAGCAATGTCCAAAAAGACAGCTCCCAAAATTTAACCCTTAGGAGGCCTAAAAGAGAGGAGAAGATGTCACTAAGTGCTCTTCCCTCCCATGCTGGTGGTGGCAGCTTTCAGGGATGGAGTGAAACTCAGGAGACCAAAAAAAGCACCAAGGCCACCTGATAGTGCCAAGGGGCTTATTTCCCTTCTGTGAGAGAGGATTGCTTTAAATCTGTGGCTTAACCCCTGGCTCTGCAGCTGGGGGTTAACTCACAGATAACAGGCTGTGAGTTAAATGGATCTTGCTTTAAATGCAGCTCCTGGGTTCCCCTTATACCCCTCTCTGGGACAGGCATTTTTTTCCTGAAGCTGGCTTGTATTGGCCTTGGTCATTAAGTCTTTGTACACTCAGCATAAAATAAAATGGACTGAAATTAGTAATCATCATAGAGCTGGGAGGCCCAATTTAGAGATTAGTATGCTATCAGGAATTTAATTTGACTCATATATATGGGAACTTGAAATTAATAAATCCACACTTCTGGGTATTTTCTTTTATTTTCTTTTATTTTCTTTTTGATTGATAAAAAGTCTGAAAAAAGCTGCAAAGGGAGATAAGAACAAATTGCTAAGGGGAGACAAAGAATATCCTCAAGACCCCCGAAGCTCTGTGAAGGCTGACAGAGCAAAACTGCACCTCAAAAATTTGTCTTTGAGGAAAACCAAGCTCTGGCCTGACTGAAGAGTTACCAGCCAGGCTGCCCAAGCTCCAGGCCAGCTCTGACACTGACCTTTTTGCACCAAAAATCAGGAACTGAGGGTGATGGGCATTACTTAAAATGAGGTGGCAGCTGTCTGATGGTGGTCAGAACCTGTGATTGCATTTGAACACCAGCCTGAACTTTTGGCCAAGTGTTCAAACACCTCCCACCTTAAGCAAAAAAAAAAAAAAAAGAAAACCAGGTTGGTGAGGAGCAAGAAGTCTTCAAGAAATCAAGAAAGAGAAATTCAAGTGAGAAATTCCCCTTCACCTTTCAAACCTTATCTCCTAGTTACAAGTCTTTTGAGCTGGCAGCTAGAAGGGCAGTTTTGGAAAGAAATATTGCCCCTGGGGATAAACTGCGTTGCTAAGTAAGGTGTGAGCAATTTTAAGTGTAATTCATGGATTACTGGTGCAGAGCAGAGGGTTGGTGGGTTAGAGAATGCTCAGCATCTCCTCCCACTTCCATCCCTCTGCTTTAGTTTTGTCCTAGAAACCTGCATGACCTCCTGTCCCTGTGGCAAGGCATGGCACTACCTCCCTGCAGACACCCCAGCACTCAGCCCCTTTTCTGTGACACTTCTTCTGGAAATTACCTGAGATTGGCAAAAAGATGCTGTTAGATCACCAAGATGCCATTTGGGAGACTGTCTACTTAAAAGTTGTTTTTGCAGTTTTTTGCTCTTCAGCTCCTCAGAGCCATCATAACTGCAATTTCATCTGAAATGTGTTGCAAGAACCACGTTTTTGCCTTTATCAGCAAAAAAATCCCTAACCTCAAATGAGATGGTTTTCACAAGACCTACTTTCCACACAGCCACACTGCCAAGTATCACACACTGCATCTGTGGTTCTTTCTGAACTGAATCCCACACTGGCTTTTCCCTTCCTCTGTTCAGATGCCAACAAAGTTTACTTGTTCCTACGCCACCAGGGTGATGAATTTCTAGCTGGGCTCTTTACACACCCTCTTACTTGGATTAATACTCTTATCATTTCCCCCCCCTACTCTGTTGTGAGTAAATATGCAGTGTCTGAGCCCATCCTAAGTTTGCCAATTAAAAATAACCCCATGGGCTGCTGGCTCTGGATGATAAGAGGGAGTGTGTGTGTATGATAAGGTGATAACCTTGAACTCCATGGATTGCAGTCAGGACTTCTGATTTCAGATGCATAAAACTCCTCCCCAAGGGCAGTTGCCAACCACAGACAGCTCCTGAGCTCCATCCTAAATATCTGTAGGGTCCAGGAAAGTTGAGAGCCTTTGGAGTGATGCTCACAATGAGATTTGTCATGGTTGGGCTTTTGTTGGACACAAAGATGTGATACTATGAGGTACCAGGGTTTTTTTGCTTGAATCCCTACTGAACAGAGCCACACAACTAACATTTCACATTAAAAAAAAAAAAAAAAAAAAAAAAAAAAAAAAAAAAAAAAGTTAAAAACTGTTCTGTGACACCGAAATGTATTAAAAACTTCTTTCATTAAATAGCACAGCTGGTAGTGAGGTAATCTCTGATCTAAATTTTAAAGCTCACAAGCTTCCAGACTTGTTTATTCCTTACCAAAAAACAAGAGGCCACTTGGAACCTTGCTCTCACTGCAGGGAAAGTCAGGTGCGGATGAATAGTGACACCAATTCAATTGTACATTTACCTGTATGCCCTCTGAGGTAGTGCAGGGGCACTGAACTCAGATTTGCCCTCCTGGTAGATCCCAGAAGCTCTCATTGTCTATGAGAAGACTGGGGAAGGAAAGAAACCCTGTCTGTGCTGCCAAACCCAAGGGCATCTAAAGAAATCATGGAAATAATGATGTGGGGCTCTCTGTAAGTTTTACAAGTTATAACTGAGAGTTTCTCTCACTTGTAAGTTGGAAATTATGAACTTCTTGCTTTGGAGATCCCTTCTTGAAGGTGAGAAGGCAGCAGTAAAACCCAGCACTTACCCATCTGACCCAGTGCATACATCCAACTTATGCAACAGAGGAAAAAGAAGTCCTGTTATTTTTAGTTGCAGCAGGAGATATTTCACCATTGATTTGTACTCCTTTTGTCCCAAAATTAAAGAAGACAGACAACCAAACCAAATTATTTTCTCTTTTACGTATGATTGGGAACAGCTCTGCAGAGTCATGGCAATGGCAACTTGAAAATATTATCTCTGTTTTTAAGGGAGTTTAAAAACTATTCTTTCTGTTTTGTTCCACTTGTCCTGGGCTTGTCTGCCTGTTACTGTTTATGCCACGAGCCATTGCGAAACCCCTCTGACATCACCCATCCATAAATGGGGTTTATCATTTCTGAATATACACATGCAGGATGATAACCAGGCAGGAACAATGTCAGACCTGTAAAAAACAAACCCCAGGCTGCTCAGTGCTGGGTGGCAGAAGCAAAGGGAGGCAGTGGGAGGCTGTGAGCTGCTGCCTGAAGAGCAGAGTCCTGGCTGTACTCAGGAGTGACAGATGGTGTTTGTCAAGAGGGGGGAGCCTCACCATGTTATTTTATTATGGAAATATCACAGGAAGAATATCAACAGTCACTATTTTATCTAGCAGGTTTAAGAAATACATCCTGTGGAAAAAAAAGAAAAAAAAAAAAAAAAAAAAGACAGGATTTTCCTGCTGGAAAAGAGACTGCCTGATGCAACTGGAAACTGGAAATCCCAATTAAAAGCTGCAGGTTTGTTTATCAAGAGACATTGTCAGCCATTGCCTGTATTTTATTGTAGCATGAAGGAAATGTGCTGAGCATAAGACAGAGATTACATTCAGTACAGATCTATCATTACACAACAATCAGAAAATAAAGACCATCAACACCTATTTTCCTCTAGCAGAACAGACTGAAGGAATTGATTCAAGCTGAGAATGAAATGAAAAATATTCAAACCAAGTTCAGTGATGTTTACACAGATATTTAAGTCTAAATAAACATTCTCTAACCAAGAAATGTTGCACTGCTGCAAAATTTACACTCAATATCTTTATCAGACTTGTGCCTAGAATGGAAGAATAGTCCCAGAAGCCACATGAGATGATGGAAGGATCCATCCAGAGGAAAGAGTCCAATAAAACAAGGAGAGAGTTTGGTGCATGTGAGAAGCAACAGATACAAGGCAGGCTAAGGTTATAATCTACACAGGAGTTTCCCTGATTTCACTAGAAGAAAATCTAGAGCTTGCAACCTTAATAAAAAGTTTGCAAATGCTCAGAATTCTGTGGTGGAATTGATTTTTCAAATAATTATACTGGAAAAAAAAAGTCACAGCACAAAGCTAGTCGAAAAACTACTTTGCCACATATTTTGTGAGTTCCATAGACTTGACAACCAAATCTTTTTCCAAATAGGCAACTAAAACTCAGAAAACCACCAACTTCAGTGACAGCAGCTGGGCTTTAAGCTAGCCTGATGCATGTTGTGTGCCACAGATGGGGCCAGATCATCACCATGGGGCATTAAAATCTACAAATATCACTCATCTGCTTCTCTGTCCCTCTGAATTTTGAATCAAAGGAAGTACCACGCTGCTGAATAAAAATAATAAAGATAAAATAGAGCCAAGCCCCTGCTTACTGCTATCACATCATGCATTAGGTCACTTCTCATCTTGCCTAGTTTCAAAACAACTACTTCAGAGGACCTTCTGCCTGCTAGGTAGTGATGCACAGTATCTTCCACACTGTGGCCCATTCTGGAGCATTTACTGGGTAAGAATGCAATGAATGAGACCATTAAAAATGTTGATTTAGTTCCTGACATCTCTAAAGATCTCCAAGGAATTCCATTCACTCTTGAAAATGACAAAGATGTCTAAACCACCACAGATCAACTCAATCATGGCATGCATGGGGGAGATACTTGGTCTCATAGAATGAAGTTTAGGACAGTGAAGGATTAGCTACATGGTTGAAACTGCAGGAAGAATTTGGATAAACAAAAATGCCTACAAGACAGGGATTAACCACTTGTTCTCACAATCAGCAGTAGAGGTAGAATAAGCAGATCTTTGGAGGGAACTTACCAGTTCAAAACAATGTCCAACTTCTTTGGTTTTATTTCTTCCAGTGTTGTGGTAAGATTCTCAAAGGATCAGAAAAGCAATGACTAGAAGGGTTGGTATTTTTCCCTGGATATACAGAGAATATAACATACCTCCATGTATTGTTCTGTTTATGACCTCTTACCAGTTTGTATTAATATTAAATTATCTTTATTTCAAGTTTTCTGGCTCTGTTCACAGATGTTCTCTGAAAGACTGATTTCCTTGCTAGAATTTTCAGTCACTTTGTGCTTGAAAATTTTAGCTTGCTTTTTGAATGCCTGCCAACAGCAGACGGCATTTGGAAGAGAGTGCTCCTTTACCCTACCAGAAGGCAGCTAAGATTTCTCCTTCTCTTTATACGTGCTTTCCAAATTGTAGAAAAATGTTAAATTTCCAAACAATCAACCTGCTATGATAAATGAGCAGAGGGCCACGCTTCTTATGTAGAGGTCAAGACATATTGAGCATACGGAACAATTTTTCTCTGAAAATCTCCCAAATCTGCCTATTGCTTTCTTCCTAGTGAGGAATTTGGAGTGATGTGATTGGGAAATACAACCATCCATTTCTAAGGCAGACTTTTTGCTCTTTCTTTCCCCTCCCTCCCTATCATGTCAGCTTCAACAAGGGGTGCAACAGCAGCGTAAGGAGGAGGAGAGAGACATAGCTGGTGGAGGTGGTGACTCTTGCAGCCAGGCCTTTTGCATTGCAGTTGTTGGAGTAGCAGCACTGAACACTCATCCCAGGAGCTCTGGATCCATCCCTCTTTGCCCTCTCACAGAAGGACCTGAATGAACAGGACTTCATGATGCCACCTGGAAGAGAGCCACATGGAACCCAAATGGATCCCCATGCTCATGGGCACCCACCCCTGCCTGACCATCCCACACCAAGCAACAGCATCCAGTTTGGCCCTTCCTTACAATGGATACAATAGCACCAGGTTACAATCTGACACTTGACTGAAATAATTATCATTTATCTTAGATATAACCCGTGGAGCTTAAATATCTCTGACCATGCTCAAGTGCAGTGCCTTGTTAGCTTCTTTCCCCTCCAAATTTCCAGGTAGGTCATTTCACTTGAAAATGACAAATTTAAGAAAGAAGTGGGAAATACCTGAAAAGCTTTTTACAGCTGTCCCATAGTGTGGTCAGGGCTCCTCACTGAAAGATCAGACTCAGAGGGATTCTGAGTCAGATTGATGCTAAACCATTAAATAAGGGACTGAGAGACATTAAAATATGGTTTATTTTGGAAAGAAAGGAAACATTCACTTTTCTGTTTCTCCTTAGCTTACTGTATACTCTTTCTGACACTTGTTCTTTATTTGATTATTAAAAATTTAATTAACCTGACCTGTTTGTGACTACTTACTTGCTTGTCTAAAGATGGCACAAGCATCCGAATGCCCTGGACATTGCTGAGTTCCTTGTCTGTTGCAGTCCTCATCACTGGAACCTACACAGGTGTAGCACTGAAGTGCTTCACCTGGCATCAAGGAAAAAAAAATAGACCACAAAGCTGTCATGTTTAGAGTTTACAAATAAGATTTAAAAATATCAGCTACCCAGTCTTTCTAAGTTTTTTGAAGCACATGTACAATTTTTTTAAACAATCTAAAAATTCAGCAAATCCTATGATTTTTTCTCTTTTAGAAGTGGTTCAGATACTAATTTTAAAGATAAAAAATTCAGCCACATATTTAGTTGTTACAATTTGCACTTAAAATAATCCAAGAATGACTGACTTTCTGTAGTTGCATCCACACCTTCTAAAAACATTTTCAGAGCAGATTCCACTGTAACCAGTTGGATTATCAGTTTTTTTTTCCCCCTCATTAGTCCACAGTACCATGAAAAAGTACATTGTAACACAGAAAATCTTATGATCCATATTTCGTTTCCTCCTAAAGTACCAAATTCAGCAGGAAGGCACAACACTGTATCAAAGTTTTGCTTTTGTTTGAACATTGCATAACTCCAGCCCCTTTTTGGTCTACGTGGTATTTTCCAAAGGCAAACGTGGAACTGAAACCTATTTAAAATACCAGACTGCAAACCTGTGGAGCAGAAGGCACATTTGCTGTCAAGGAACAAGTGCATATAAATTTGTTAGGATATATATATTTATGTTTACATCAGATAGCAGAGGGGAAATGCCACACTGTGAACCACAGACACGGAATCATCTGCAACCAGACCCAAAGACAGCAAAGAGGCTCAGCCCTGCTTGGAGTAGGAAGGGAAAAGGAAATGAAAAAGGAGAGAAAAGGGAGTTGACTTACTTTGGAGGACAAAAAAGGAGCTGACAAGAACCAGGCTGAAGACTGTCCACATCCTGGAGACAGGAGAGGTGCACCATTAGCCTGGGAAAGCAGTTTGTTTGCTATCAAAGCTGTAATGCTTATCTTACATACCTAATCCTCTGCAGAGGATAACTTATAAGATAAAGAGGTGTTCAAGAATGCTTCTTATCTAGCTTATTCTGGTTCTCCTCCTAATCACACTTCATCTCCACAAACCCAGCAGGCAAATTCTTCCAGTAGCAGGATGAAAACATGCTCACCTTTCCAGGGAGAGATATCCTTAAAAAAACCACCATCCCATCATCACACATCGTGGCCTCCAACTCATGGAAAGAGGCTCTGTACATTTCCTGATGGGATCAGCTGAATCAGGAGAAGAGTGTTAAACATTTTTGAAAATTACACCTATGCTTAAGACCTGAGAGGTCCAAATCTACTATACACAGATACTACATACATGGGGATGTTCACACAGAATCCCAGCCTGATTTGGGTTGGAAGGGACCTTAAAGATCATCAGGTTCCAAACCCCTGCCATGGGCAAGGACACCTCCCACAGCCCAGGTTGCTCCAAGCCCCATCCAACCTGGGCTGAGACACTGCCAGGGATGGGGCAGCCACAACCTGACATGGTCAGGACAACTTGACCTTGGGAGTGGCCCATGAAGTACTTTGGATTCTTTAACATGAGCTGCTGCATCATGAAATAAGCAAGTGGAGAACATAAAACAGAACCATACTTATCTTCAACTTTCAACGAAAAAAAAATTTATTTACAATAGAGAATTTCATTTGTGACATGCATTTTCTTTTTTTTTTTCTTTTTTTTTTCCATTTTAAATTTTATTTTACAAATCAGCAAATGCAGGCAAAGTTTACACTCCTTAAGGCAAGAGTCCCCATGCAAGTAATACATGTTTATATTAAATCCAAAAGACATCCAACATGGGAACTCATGTACAAAGGGAAGGCTAGGATCAGCAATTTGTAATTTCTTAGAGAACTTGACAATCTCCCTGATACAGGAACTTTGAGATCAACTTGCTATGAATTATACTATGAAAATGCAAACAATAGCAAGAAATTCTGATAGTCATCTTTGTACTGCATACAATTAAATCAACTTTATTTAGAAAGAAAATACAGTAGTGCATACGAAAAAGTGAAAATATAACCTGTCCACATAAATGTATGGACATCAGTGTGCCAATGGTCATATTGCACTCAGTATCGAAGTCCAGAGATTTGGTTAAAAGTTAGCTTTTCCCCATTTTGGCAATCAGTTCATCACAAATCTTTGTTAATTCTTCTATCTCTTTGTTCTGGAAAATAAAAGGCAATATAAAGTATTATGAAAAATACTGTTGCATTAAGATGAGTGTTGTTTTTGTTGTTTCTGGTTTTTTTTTAATCATCCAGCCTTTGGGAGAAGTGTGGGATAATTAAGTTTTCTCCAATACTGAATACAGAATTTCTACACCTATTGAGAGATGCACAGAGCTAGATATGCACACACAGTATACATAGTGCATCCAAATTATGCACTTACTTCCATGCACAGTTCCTCTGACTTCAATAAACACAATTTAGCACCAAAGCAGAGAGTTTTACAGCAGACATAACACAGGGTGTAAATTCCTTTCTAGGCTGCACTTTCAGAACATTATTTTCACCTTGTTTTCCTGGGGCTCTCAGCAAGGCTGAGCTGCATTAAAGACTGAAACAAACTCCTAGAGAACGTGGGGTACAAACAGGGATTTCCCACAGTCACTTTTGCCCTAAGCCCTGCAGCTCTGTATTGAACATTTTCTCTGTATTAACAGTGTAGGCACTTGAGCAGCTGCTGGAACTACAGCTGGGACTAAAAACCAGAACCAAATACTGAAAGAAGAACTTCAGTTTCAACAAAGATCTTAAACCCAAGACCCAAAGCAGCTCAAAGCCCTGCTTGGTGCAGGGGTGTGCACTGAGCTTTGACTGAGTCTGAGGCAGCCCCAGGAGCTGCCCCATGGCTGAGATGGAAGCCTGGCAGATGGGTCCAGTTCCCTGACCACTGGTCCAGTACGCACAGTGGAATTTCTCAGAAGGTTTGGGCAATGCTGCTCTCCCTGGAAGCTCTCCAGACAGATCCTGGATGTGGTGGGAGCTCCAGAAGGAAGCTGGATGCAGCCACACTGGGGAAGTGTCACTGAACTTTGGTCACCCTTTTGACTTGTGCATCAAAAGAGCTGAATTCCTGCTTACCTTTTGTTCCAGTGTTCTTTCCAAAGCATCCACTTTCAGCTGCTCCTTACGCAGGCTGGCCTGATATGCTGCTTGCTCTTGCTGGGCCTTGCCTCTCACTTGTGCAATTTCAGCATTGGCTCTAGAAAAACACAGATTTTGGTGTTCTTTACAGTAAAGACAGGTTCTTTACATCAGGTAAAGGTTCTTTACAGTAAAGGACAGAGGGTACTGAAGGGACAACTGCATCTTAAGAGAGGGGTGGAGAGGGCAGGGTGACTTTCTGCATGTCTTTAAAAATATTGTGAGATTTGTTCCAAGAGACATTTCATCAGCCTGTCTCTTGCTCAGCAGAGGCTGCAAAGTCTTTCCCCTGTTATTCCCTTCTTGTTTCTCTCAGGTACCTATGCTGGGCTCACAAATATCTGTGTGGCAGATATTTTGTGGCACTTTCTAAATCCGATCTCCAGTTCTTCCTGACTCGACTTCCAGCTGGGACAACAGCTGGAACGCAAATCCAAGTCTTGCTTTGTTGTAGGCACTGATCAATCCTGATGACAATTTGGAAACATCTCTTGGGTCCAGAGGAGCCCTGAATGTAATCCCTAGAAATTCCTAATTTGTCATTATATGGAAGCATGACTGAAACACATCAAACAGAGCTGCCTCCCTTAAGCCACAATCTGATGTTTGGTCCTTAATGGTGACTTGAGGAGTTACCATCCGTGCACATCTGGCAAATCTTTGGTGCAACTGTTTGTTGTCACCCGAGACCTCCTGGCTGATTTCATATTACATAAAAACATATAATAAAGACAGAAATTTAAGGTTTTCCATGGGATGCCAGGTCCAGCCTCAGCATGACCCCCTGCAGACAGATGTGTACAATCTCTTACCTGTCCAGTTTCTCCTCAGCGTGAATTTTGAGTGCTTGATACCTCTGCTCTTCCTTCTTTACTCGTGACAAGTATTCCTGTGCACATTTCTTTAACACTTCTTCATTCTTAAACAAGAAGATGACATTACAGTGAAGCCAAGAGGCTGAAAACGTTGGACAGGCACCAATCTGTGGGAGTCACATCCAGATATATTAAGGGCTCCTTAAAGGAGGGAGCTTCCCCAGGACTCACCTTCCGAAACCCCTCCAATACTTCTTTCATTTTTTCATATCTCCTGAAAAGATCTGCCAGGGATTTCTCCACTGAGTTCAGATCTGCCAAAGCTTGTTCCTTCTCCAGTATCAGCTGCTGAACAGTGTGATGGGAGACGGATTTCTCTCTCTGTTCATCCTCTGTTAGAAAGAAGAGAGGGGGAGGGGGAAAAAAAAGCAATTTTCAGAAGGGTAATGTGGTAAGAACACCAATTTCACTGTCTTCTCTAATTTCTACTCTACTGTGGTCTACTTCGTGTATTAGGTAAGTTTGCAGGATCAAGAAAAGTTGGTTTTATACAGACAATCCTGTTTTGGAAAAAGGCTGCTAAATCCAGTGATAATTAAATATTTTGATGTTGGGAAAAAATATAACTACATCTCTGTACTGAAGATTTATTTCACTCTGAACTGTTCCTATGAGAAAGGCAGGTGTTGGATTTCCCTTGTTTGCCTGAAGATGCTCCAGCTGAAGGAAAGGACAGTTGTGGATATTACTAGCACTGGCAAAAAAATATTTGCCACTGCTGACAGATGCTTGTCATCTCCTGGCATCTCTTCTAACAAACACTTTGAATTCAACTCAAACTCTTCCCTCTGAAAAATCAGTGTTTTGCAAACTCTCATTCTTAGGATAACTGCAGCCCATGCCAGAAAGGAAATCTAACATTAGGCAGACTCTGTATGTTCTGGTCAGCAGAAAACATCTTCCAAAATTCTTCTGTGTATAGTTCAACATGAGCAGGGATGGTAGAAAGACCTCAACAGGAATCTAAATCTACATGGAACAACTTTCCAAAGGAACTGACCTAGTAACATATTGGAATTCTCATATAACACTGCATGAAAAGATACGGCATTGCCTTCCAAAATGCTTCATTGTTTGCTTCATATCCTAAAATATAATTCTTGTGTCCATGTTTTAAGAGCTTCTTTGAATGATACTGAAATGAAAACCAGCCCCCACAGAACAGCAGTTCTACATTAAACCTCTGCTCTCACAGCCTGATGCAGGGGAAGGGATCCATCTGCATGATCATGTCAGGTATTTAAATGTATTTAATGTCAACTTTTTTGGAGACTGCCATCTGCAGTATTTTAGTGATCTCCTTCTTATTTGTTTCCAGGGCAATCTAGAAACTCAATAATTTGTAACTTCTTCCCTCACATCTACCAAGCTCTTCCTGTTCCTCCCAGGGCATCACAGAACCCTGCTCTCTTCAGGGCTGGACCAGCTCCTCAAGCTCTCATTCCCAGCCCTGCTACACTTTGCACTTGAGAATTAGGAGCAAGTGGGATGGTTTGAAAAACCATGGGATAGTTTGAATAGGAAGGGACCTTAAAAGATCATCCAGCTCCAAACCCCCTTCCATGGGGACACCTCCCACCAGCCCAGGTTGCTCCAAGCCCCATCCAACCTGGGCTGAGACACTGCCAGGGATGGGGCAGCCACAAATTCCCTGGGAAACCTGGGCCAGGGGCTCAGCACCCTCACAGGGAAGAATTTCCACCTAATGTCCAACCTGGATGTCCCTTCAGATGATCCCTTTCTCCTCTCCCACTACACAGCAGAGGTGTCCAGGGGCTGAGGAGAGAACTGAGACCCTGATTCAACTTCAAGGGGAAAACAGGAATTTATACTGTGGAAGGGAGTGGGTAACATACAAATAGAAAAGAGGGAAAGTTTGCAGTGAGCTTTAGAAAAAGGGCATCTCATAATCCCAACTGTTACGATACATGGTTAAACCAAAGTGCTTAAATACTACAGAAAACCAAAACTGGCACTGGGCTGCAGGGGGACTGGAAGATCTGTGTGATATTTTCTATCACTATGATTAAGCCTTAATGAAAAAGCTGCTTAGTGGAACTCTGCTGATAATAGTCTGCCAGTCAAACCTTAGCTAAGCAGTTCCAGATCCTTATTTCTCAAGATATTTATGAGGTTACACGAGTACAATATTTTAATTAAATGGCTTCCATGTCTGCAACACACACAGTCTCACCAACAAGAACAACAGGATGCTGAGAACCAACACTGTCCAAACTGACAGAATCAGAGCACCACCACAGCAGATCTGCTCAGCTCAGTATTACTCACATTACTTAATGGGGATGCAGCAAACAGGGAACAAAAGCAAAAGAAATGAAAAATGCAAAATGCTGGTGTGAAAGTTGGTGAAAAGCTTTACTTACCAGGCTTGCCTGTTTTGTTTTTGCAAGCAAATAGCAAGAAGCAACAAAAACGGAAGCAAAATAGAAAATCAGGAATTGTTAGGAAAGCAGAAAAGAAGAAATGCAACAACCTGTAATGCACAAAGCATAACATCTGTTTGTTTTTTCATCATGAGGATTTAAATACGTATTTAAAACGTACAAGCATAAGGATACATTTTTAACAGGAAAAAAAAAACCCAATACCAAAACAAAACCAAAACCAAACCCAACAACATTACAAATCCATCAATAAAAAGGAAATCCACGACAGGGATTGCTTTGGGAGGGAACTGTGGTTGGGCTGGAGGTGTGTGCAGAGTGGGGTGCAGGGAACACGGGGGTTACACAGGCTCCGATCAGCCCTGAGCTGCAGCACTTGGGCAGCAATCAGCAAAGCAGCAGCACAACCAGCCTGGAAAGCTGCTGCTTTTTTCTGCCCTCTCCTCAGTCTAACCAAGAATGTCTTATGGGCTGAGGGCAGTGTAAGAAAACAGGCCAAAAAAAGTGAAAGCAACATGAAAAAATAAAATCAGCTAAGAGATGCTAACAGGGACCTGTACATCTCCTGTACAGGAGATGAGCCTGCAAGCTCTGGCTGGAAAATGTGGCAGAAAACTAACTGAATAAGCAAAATTGGGTAATATTGGACTCTGGATGCTCATGACAGCAGACACTAAACCTTCCACAGCCCTTGAAACCAAAGGCAAGGCATGTTTGCAGTGCCTTTGTAGGCAAAGGTATGCAATGGCACCTTGCTAACAGGGAATACCTTCAGTATTCATTATACACACACATGGCCACCTAGAAAGAGCTGAGCAGGACCTATCAACCCCCCTGAATATGCATCAGAGGACTGGGAAGTTGGTTCACTTGCAAGGGTTGTATAAATAGCTCAGAAGGCTAAAATCTTAAAGAGAAAGAGCAGGGGCATTTCTTTTGTCCCAGTCCATCCTTTGCCCCAGCAGCAAGGAGTTTCTGTGCTAACAGTTCAGGGCAGTTTAACAAACAGCACACAAAGATTTGCCTCCCCAAGAGGGCATTTGGCTGACTGAGTTCCTTTATCAAAAGGGACAGTAATTTACAACCAATGAGAGGAGAAAGTGGGACAATTAGAGCAAAAATCTACATTAAGGGCAGGGAAAGCTTTGCATTTAACACATTACCAGGCTGTAGGATTTGCATACTGCTCTAATTAACATATTTTCTGTGTCTGGGTTGCTGTCGCAGATCCTTTGCAAATGGACAGCAAATTACATTTTTTTTAATAGCCATAGCTCCTCCAAACTTGCCAGAGATCACTGGAAAGACTCTGACTGATGCTCTGAAATTGAAGTTGAAAGATCTTTCTATTTCCTCAGTGGTCAATAACCCTATTTTTAAATTATCCTTCATTTCTTTGCTTCAGGAGGAAATGGCAATTGCAGAATTTCCTAGGGATGCCACGATTGTGCCTTTGCCTGACAACCCCTGTTCTCCACCTTCTTGCTGCACTGTGGTCTCACATGCTGATGTTTTTTCTAAAAATAATCTGTTTCTCAAAAAGAGAATCTGAATCTGGTATCAAAAAAGAAACTTCTGCTGCTTTCCACATGCATGGGGAAAAAAAGGACAGGTCCTGTGTTTGTGTTTATGAATGTTCAGGGATGAAGCCAGGCCCGAGTATGCTGAGTGTAAACCAAAATTAAAGAAGTTCTTGTGCATACTCTGCTCACTCCTGCTTTATCTTAACACTTGCATGATGAGAATGGCAGACACCATGTCAGAAGGCAGGCAAAAATACAAAAAGGCAACAGAGGCAGAACATCAGAGAGAATGAAGCCAGGCATATTATTATTACACATTATTCAGCGTTTGTAGGAAACAGGTGCCAGGACTTGCCAGGTAATGAGCCAGGCCGGTGCCCAGTCTCACCTGTGCCCAGTTAGGGCTGGCCCCACTGGGCATGCTCAAGACCTAGGGCCAATAAAAGGTGAGGCTGGGTGTAGCCAGGCAGCTCATTCCTGAGCAGGATCGGTGCTAGGCTGGTTGCAGTTACTCCTCGTTGCTAACTTAGATCACCAATAGCTCCCGTCTCTAGCTTCGGCACTGAGCTCGCGCTCTCGACGACGTTCGGTTCCCGCTACAGCGTTATGTATTTAATTATTTATTAGAATTATTATTATCAGCATAATATCTCTTTCTTTCCTCCTTTCTGGGCCCTTTTTCCCCTTCACCTGAGAGGAGGCTGGGGTGTCCCCCAATGGCTGAGAAATGCAGGAATGCAGCAAAAGCACCAAACATTGAACAATTTCCCCCACCCTCTTTGGGCAAAAATAAGCAAATTTGCTACAAATTAATTTTAAAAGGGGCAAGACCAATAGGGTGTGTTGACAGCTATAAGAAAAACCCTTCCCTGTTAAAAACCAGTTAGCAAGTTGCAGGTATGCCTCTTGTCTTCCTGGCACACCATACTCTGCAACAAATGAATAATTTCTTTTTATTTTTCAATAAAATAAAAAGTGCAGAAGGCTGGACTGATAACACTCCCTGCTAACTGATATCATTACCTAGGCCACCCTTCCTCCTGCATCTCACTGAGCAGATTTAACTCCAAAGCCACTCCTAATGGCTTTTAACTTCATTTCACTTTTCTCTGCTGCCTTATTTGAGCTTGTCCAGAGGAGTGTGGTCCTGATTTCTCATCAGCCACTGTTCTCTTCTTGCTCTTCCCAGAAAGTTTGGCCACAGGGTCACTTTCTGGGTGACAGCTCCATCTGAAGCAGGACAGAGCCCCACTGGTGCTTTCTACAGCCAGACTAAGGAAATAAAGCTTTGGAAATTTTATGAGGAGGGTTTAAAATCACATCCCAGGGGCCAGACCTCCCCTGCCAAGGAAGCACACGAGTCCTGCAACCTTTGGTATTGAAATGCTCCTGTGTAGTGCTTGTCATTTGTGGGGCATGCTGTTAACAAAGGTGTTTTCTAGTTATTTCTATTTATTTCTAATAATTCTGTTTCTATACTTATTTCTAAGATAATTTTTAATTATTGTGAAGCACAACATGTCATAATTTAGACCTCAAACCACGCCAGTAAAGAATGGGGGAGGTGGATTGGCCACTCATAATCTCCGAGATGGGACTGGAGTTAATCTGTGTTTTGTTCTGAGCAAGGCATTTAGCACAGATAATCCCTGTTGTTGTAAAGAGCTAAATTTGGTATCTCTCATTAAAGAGTTGGGAGCAAATGACTCAAAGGGTTTTCAGGTCATTGAAAGTCTCTTCAGGAAACACCCATGAATCTTGGGTGAAGCGTTTGAACACGTTTCCTGTGGGACACTTTGTTTTGATGCAGAAGCAGAATTCCTGACCTTTCTGTACTACCTGGACTGCTTTGGGAGCTGCTTTCTGTAAAAAAAAAAGCCCTCACTTTTCACCCAGCCTGGCCACACACCCAATTCTCAGCAGCATCAGATGCAGGGAGCATCAAAATGAAGGCCACAGATTTCAACCATGTTTCTAAGCTCTCTTCAGAAAAGCAGAGTGGGAGATAGCATCTTGCAGAGTAGAAACACTTACCTATCATCTGAGCAATTGTCTTCTCATATTCTGAAACTATTTTCCTGTAAGAGGGAAAAAAAAAAACCAGAAAAGCTTTTGGCAAACATCATAATTGGAAACATTTTCTTAGAAAATAATGCTACTCAATAACCAAAGTATGGTATCTTACAAGAGATACAGAATCCATTCACTTTTATATGCTTCTTATTACCTGAGTAACAAATAAAACTGACAGTTTAAACATTACACTGGATTTAGAATTCTCCATGTAAATTAATATAGGTAGGGGGAGGGAAAAGAGGTTGCTTTGAAACACATTCTGTAATTTGAAACAAGCCCAAAGTACACTAACAATTTGACTGAAATGTAATCATAATCACCTTACTTTGTTATCCATTACTTTCTCCATGTTTCTGTTTTCTTATTTTAAATGTAGTTGTTAAGTAAAGTTATAATTGGTAGCAAATAAACCCAACAGGAGTGTAGTTGGCCCTCCTCCAAAATATATCTAATCTTCCACTCTCCAAATGTGACTAAATGATCCATCAGCACTTAAGAGAACAAAACCAAACTACTCAATTATGTAGCCATCATGTCCATCATCCATCATGTCCTGTTTACCATCTCTGAAACAGAGGTGGCAAAATGGTACTTTTCAGACTATGTTATTTCATACACTCACTGTAGGCTTTGAATTTCCTTCTTGAAAAGAGGTTAGCCAAAATAAGCAGATTAAATGTGATTTAGAAAGATGATCCATCCCTTACCAGAGCCAAATAAAGCTAATGAAATGAGCCTGGCTTGATCTGTGCTTTGATTCATGAGCCACCTATGATTGTCTACAAAACCCAAAATTACCCCACATTCCATCTGAAATGGATATTTACAGTAGCTCAGGTCTCTTTTGAAGTCTTAGCTCACTTTCATTTGCCCCATTTTAGAGAAGTCTGCTGCAGTTGGTGAGGATGCAGAAAGGATGTGGGGAAATCCTGAGACAGAAGTTAGGAAAGCAGAAACTTTGGAACTCCCAAAAAACAAATGCAGTAGCTCCAGTACCAAATCTAAACCACAGCAGAGCCCAGAAACCCCTGAGAAGGCCACTTGCCCCAAAGATCTGTAGTGTCTTGCTTGTCCTGGCCCTGCAGAGCTCTCAGCAGAGCAGGGGCTTTGTATCTGCCCCTGACCTTGCAGCTTTCAGGCAGAAAAAATCAATTTTTGGTGGTGGAACCAGAGCCCATCTCTGCACAGCTCACAGTGCCTCCAGCTGCTGCCTCCACCAGGACAGCTCAGATGCTGCTGCCCCTGCTCTCAGTCCTCTTGTTTTCTTTTTCTTTTTTTTTTTTTTTCTTTTTGTTATCCAGAAATGGCACTTGGGAGAGCAGAGAGAGCTGCAAGAATTTTCTCCTAAAAGGAAGGGATTGGCTTCATGTCCAAAGAAGATTACCTCAAAAGGCTGCTGTAAGCTGAAAGGATTTTAAAGCCATGTCACAACCTTCTAACATCAGGCACCTTTGGGAACTTTTATCATCCTAGAAAATGAAGCCAAGGACTCAGGGCAATGAGCACAACATGAGACATTGGTTACAGCACTTCCCAGCCCAGGCTCTACCTCAAAGTTAGTAGCAAAGTGAAATATCATTATCTATTTCTTATTTTTACCAGGTGAGACAAGTTCCAGTAGTTACCTTCTCTGCATTATCCAGCCTTTTGAATCACATGGCAGCTGGTTAGCATGATGATTTTAACATCATTCAGTTTGGAAAGCAAGGCAGTCAAGTGAAGCCTAGTTCCAGATTCACATCCAGTGTCTCTTTCAGTCAATGATGATCATTTTGGCTGAGGAACCAAAGGATGCTGGGCCCATCACTCCTCTTGGCACATCCTAACCATAGCTTGACATGCTGCCTAGGCTTAACTTTTGGTATTTTAGACATTCAGTCTACTTACCGACTTCCTGCAATTCCATAAAGCCATAAATTTCAAATATCCAGGAACTCAGAGGTCACCTGTTTGATTTCCCTAACCAAGGCATAATCAATCAGACCAAATATTTACTATATTTAAATATTTCTTGCCTGCCCCCAGTTCTACCCTTGGATTATGGTATCACCCACCTAGGTTTATCTCCTCAATAGTTATTACATTGTTACAGCTTCTCATGTTGGCTACTGTTCTCTGGAGTGGAATTTCCTCCAGTCTGATGTTTTTTTCTGGAACAAATTTAGCTGAACTCAGGATATTCCAGGCAGAGAAAGCAAGGCTTGGGTAAAGCAGCATTGCTTTCCCTGTGGAAAGGTGATGCTTTTGTGCTTGCAGCTCTAGATCACCCTTCTTTTCTTGCTTATTATTATAAATATCTAATTGCTACATCTCTAATTTACCACATATGGACTGTTTCAACATTTAATCCTCCAAGAGAAAATCTTTCTTTGTGTGCACATACGTATTTTACCATTTTGTGACAACATCAGGCATATTTTTTTTTTTCACCCCTGTATTCTAGGGAAGAACCTGTGGGAAATTTGGCTTAGATAATGTGTTTTCTTTGTTTTCAGATCAAATTTTACTGAGGGTGTAGGCACACCAACAAATTACTGTGAGGAAGATGAAGGTACAGGTCCACAGGGTGCCAGCTGCTCCGTGTCACCCCCTGCTCTCCTTTCATCAAGGAACAACCCACCTCTCTCTGTTAGCAGCAAACAGCCACATGCATTCTGGCACCTTCCAGACCAAGTGAGTGTGTGCTGAGCTCTGAGACATCCCTTACACAAGTCCTCATTTTGTTCATTTTTTGGTTTGCTCCCTCAGTTTGGCCACTTGCAGCAGCTCCTTTCCCTTTCATCTCATTACACACCTGGGGCTGTGCCAGGGTTTTGTTTCCTTGCCCAAGCAGAGCTCAGGAGAGGTGAGAGAACCCAGCTGGGTGCTGGGAGATGCTTTGCTGAAAGAAACCAAGGGGCTGCTCTTGCCTGTTGCAGATGCTTCTCTGAAGATGCTTTGGCTGGAAGCCCTGTGCTGCTGCCACTCAGATCTGTCACCCTGGCACCCATGCTGATGGTTCCCAAATTCTGCACCACTGCTCCCTTTTGCCTTTGCTGCCCAAGTACAGATTTCCCAGAAAGAAGCAGGAATTGCATATGCAGCTCATCACTTGGTGCAGCTCATTGGCTTTAGCTTTAAACCACCAAGACATTAATTTTGGGAAGAAGGTGGTGCCAGAACAGAAGTGATTCTGAAGAAAATTTAGTGTCAGAAGAGACGGCAGAAATTAGTACTTCACCCACCTCATTTCCATCACTTCTCTTCTGCTTTCTTCATATTTTTCTTTCCATTCAGATACTTCTCTTTCCTTGGCCACGATCTGAAACAAAGATAGCAAAGGGGGAAAAAAAACCCACCAAAGAGTAAAACCAAGTGATCCATTAAAGAGGAAATAACTGTAAAATATTTGATTTGCTATCAAATCCTGTTAGATATTTATAATTTCCAAATGCATAATGGGTTCAGATAAAACCATTCCCAGAGAATTCTCTCTGTGTGTTTGGTTTTTTAAATACAAAGAAATGAACCATTACACCTGTGTTCAGCTGACAGTTTTTCTGGGTGTAGTGTTAGGTGAGGTCCTGAGCTAGGATAAAAATTTTGTGCACTACTGAATTAAAAATGTAATAACACTGACAAAGAATTTTGGATTTATCAGTCAGAAAATAAACGGTAAAACCAAGTGATCCATTAAAGAGGAAATAACTGTAAAATATTTGCTATCAAATCCTGTTTGACATTTATAATTTCCAAACGCATAATGGGTTCAGAAAAAAATCATTCCCAGAGATTTTTTTTTCTTTTTTCAGACTGCAAGGTGCAATTTTAAAAGTTTGGATGTGAAATTATACTCAAGTTTTGACAAGCTAACTTAAAGAAGTAGATGCAATGTTCTTGTTTCAGGTTTCAATCCCAATTCCAACAAGGCCACTTTTCAAGAAACACTGTATTCCATTTGTGTACACCACATCTGACTTGCCCTGGTGCCAAACCTGAAATACTTCTCTGTACAGGTTTGAAACATTGTCCCTTGGTTTGTCCTCTCAGGGGGTTCTGCTTCTTCTTCTGCACACATATGTAGGGATGACTGCCCACAAAATTCTATACCCAAAGGACTTTGTTCCTTTTGTGTCCCTTTCTTTTGCACAATCTATCCTGTTGTTTGGAATTCTCTAACACTAAATTGTATCCATTTGTTGTTATAATTAGCCAGACTAATCTTACACGTAGTTTATAAAAATACATAGTTTTATTCCTACTCATGGCATTTTAGATTTTTTTAATAAAAATTAAACAGCGCTGTCAAGACTCAGAGTAAACCTGAAACTAAAACCAATAAAAATTTATGTTCATATAATGGTGGCTTGTCACTGATGTCCAAAAAGTAAAACTTAAGAGTGTAGCACCTTTTGCTTTGGTAACCTCTAGCCTGGCTTTGGCATTGCCGAGTTTCAAGACTAGAACTGAGTCTTTGTAAGATGAATCCTTTGGGAGAAAACAGGAAAGAAGGCAGCCACGAGGGGCACATATTTCCTGCTCCAAATCCTGAAGGAAATTACCTCTGCTCGAGCCAGTCGTAGAGCCGAGTCCAAGTCTTGCTGGGGGTAGAGCAGAGCCGTGGTGCTTTCTGCATCCGAGGCGCTGATCCGGGAGTAGAGTGCACTTTTAGAGATGGAAACATCTGCTGGGATAGCAGGTTCTCTCTGTGTGTTTGGTTTTTTAAATACAAAGAAATAAACCATTAAATATGTGTTTAGATGACAGGTTTTTTGGGTGTAGAGTTAGGTGAGGTCCTGAGCTAGGATAAGAATCCTGTGCACTACTGAATTAAAACTGTAATAACACTGACAAAGAATTTTGAATTTATCAGTCAGAAAATAAACATTTAAGATCCATTTATGATCCATTTATGATCATAAGTAAACATCAAGACTGCCACATCACCCTTACAGAGGGAAAATAGAGACAGCACTTTGCTGCCAGTATTTTAAGGTCCTATATTAGAAAATTTACTGCTGCAGAAATTTCATCAAAACATCCACAAGAAGAGCCTGTCAGCAGAGGAAATCAGAACTGGAGGCAGAGAGCTTGTAATGGGGAATTTTGCTTCCATAAAAACAGAACAAAAAAACAGAGGCAAGGGGACAACTCTCTTAAGTCTACTGCCAACGTACTGTACCTTTTATAAAGAGTATTTCACAAAACCTGCAAATATAGAGACTCATAGAATCACAGAGCATCCAGGTGATATTGCTGCCTCGCTGGCATCCAGCATGCAATTAGTATGTTAGGTAAGGTTTTATTTGCAGCTGCCAGTGGTGCTTAGATCAGCAGCCTGGGTTAACAAGCATGTGGAATGGGGAAAGGAGCAAAAGAGAAGCATGGGACACCGAGGTGCAGACATCACACTGCCTGCCAACAACCCCAAGTTACAGCAAATTAAAATCAAGGAGATTATAAAAGACAGTTAGGAAGATGCTGTGCAAAAAAACCCCACAAAACACCAGTTTTAGACACCATCCACAAAACCCTCTGCACCACCACAGCTTTCTGTCCCCATGTATCTCTCCATCAACCAACACACACATTCTCCTGGTCTGAGGCAGGACAGAACCAATTTTCTGTCTAGTAGTTTTACTATGTCTACAGTAATTACCAGTAGTAATTGAGGTGTTTTTTTTAAATGAGTTTTTTACTCATAAAAATATTTTGCTGTAAAAGAAGGCTGAGGTTTTTTGGGTTTTAAATGCAATGCCAGAGTCACAGTCTACTGCTTGTAGCACAGGGATGTGAAAACGAGTGGAAAATGTCTGAATGGAGGTTTAGCCCTCTGCTCCACAGTGTGTACACAAATAGAGCTCATGATTTCAACACCACAAGCTCTTGTTTCAACACAATTAAAGGACATTTGGTCAGGTGCTCTTCTATAAATTGTGCACTTGCTCACAGTTCTTCTCACATAGCCTAGAATAGCAGAAAGAATCCAAACCCAGTATTAATTTTGTTGCAATTTGTTCTGAGTTCTCACATCACACCTTATTAAAGAAGCTGTATTAAAAATTGCATACAAAGTGTGCTCCAGATAAGCACAGGACTAAATGTTCCGGATATCACATCTGTAGACAACATGAAGAAGTCACACCAGATATATTAAAATATTCTTTTTATATTATTAAAATAATAAAAACTAGACAAGAAAAGTTAGAGGAAGACTAAGCTAAACAGTGCTCACAAAACACCATACCACATCTTTATTTATATAAGAGACTCTCACTAATTTGCTCTCTATTTTTGTTCATTTTTTTTAACATGGGAATCAATTAACTAATCCTTCTAGAATTTGTGGAGCAGGACATCCCTCCTTTTTTAGCAGGACACGAACACAGAAAATCATGATCATTGCCATCATAATTCTGGGGTGCAATCTCAAATCCCATGGATTCTCCTACCTGAGCAAAAAAGCATCCCAAGATCTAACAAATTTACATACTCAGTCTGTATTCTTAAAAATATCTCCCAATATACAACTATGCAGGAAAAAATACACCTGGGACACAAACTCAGACACCTGGGTAAATGCAGAAATACCAAAACACATGGTGCTGAACTAAGATTAAAAAAGTCAATAAATAGGACTAGTGCTGCTCAACTCAGTACCCCAGCTTCAAAAAAATGTAGCTTAGTTCCTCCTCAAACACAAGGCAAGGAAAACTGAGAGATAAAAAAGAGCCATTAGATCATCAAGGCTGTTCTCAAAAGAAAGGGCATCCTGAGGATCAATATGTTAAACTGTGTGAGTCGTATTTCAAAAGCCTCCTGCAGCTTCATTTGCTGAACCTCAGAAAGAGATTGCTGGAAACGAGTAACTGTGGCAAAAGAAACACACATTTCTTCAAGCTCATGTAAAAATCTGACAAAATACCTGCCAGGATTCTGAACATTTTTAAAGAAAAATGAATTTTTAAAGCATTTCATACATATTCATGTATATTTTCTTGATGCTTAGCATCTCACTAATGTAATTACATCTTCTCTTGTTCTCTCTTGCATGTGAGTAAGTTGTACAATAGAATAGTAATAATGACATGCAAAACAACATAAAATTTCCAAAACCTCTTCTAAAAATTCTTGGAATGTAACTATTGAGCAGAAATGCTTGTGGCAGTGGTCCAACCAATACTGTCCTAACTCTGGAAACACCTCAGACAAGTCACAACCAGGACCTATGGCAGAAGCAACCAGTAAAAGTCCTTCTGGTTTTATTTCAAAACCCAATTTTACACAGCTCCAAGCTGATGAACAACTCAGGAACCGTTAATTGTTGCCTCCAAATATTCCTATCCTCAGAAAATAATATAATCTGACCCACAGAATGATGGGATCACTCAAAATAACTGTTAACACCTGAAGTTCACCACTGAACTGCTGAGAAGGGATGCAATTAATTGGGGGAATAATCAGCACAGGGATTTGTAACTCACTGAACCTTGCATAGAAAGATTAAGAGTCTGCAGGGGAATTACTACTAAATGTAGGTCACTCTGATCTTAGTGTAAATATTTCAGAGCTCTTCTTTTCCCAGCATCTTTTACAGAAACCAGATATCTGGCCAGAAAGGGAATAAATAAATGCACATTGATTAACCATCTGCAGTTATCTTGCTGCAAGAAGCTCAAGGTAAAAGAGGAAAAGGTGCTGCAATGAAAATGAAGGGAAGGAGGAATATATATTTATCTCTGCTGAAAATTAGTTTGCCCTTTACAAGTACTCAGATGCTGCTTGGGTACAGACCAGATACCCTCCACTTTTCACTGATTGATCTGTGAGCAGGCAGGACACTGGAGGCAAAAGAAGACCTCTTTGTACTTGCAAATATACTGGAAAGCAAGTAAAATTCAAGCTTAAGTTCTCTGCCTGTAAAGTTTCATTAGAAAAAATGGTAACCCCATTTAAAGGAAGAATTCCTCCTTCCTTACCCTGAGAGCCCCCCCAAAGCCAGGATGTGCTGATGCTTTTCCTTTCAGTTTCTCTCCTTTCCTTGGATCTGTTATCAACATCCCAACTCTCCACCTCAGCATTTGTAGGGTGCAGGGCACAAACCCCATCTGCTTTCTGTTCAAGTTCAACCTATTAAAAATGGCCACATACCATCCTAATGCAGACCATGCAATAGAGAAGTGTCCATTCATTTCAATGCTGAAAGACAGAAACCTTTGGCAAGGTAAAAAGAGACAACTGGCCTTGGTGCTGCTCAAGTCTGTGATGAGAAGTTTGGGAGTGGCCAAATAACTTCTCTCTGTCTGAAAACAACAACCTGCACCTCCTTATTCTCAGTCCTAGCACGAGCAGAAAACACATTTAATCTTTATTTTAGGTGACCTCACTTGCCACTAGAAGTGTTTGTGTCTTTATTTAGCATCCTATTCTTGTCACCCATGCTGTAATGGTTGAGCAAATGTTAAATGTAATTATAAAGTGTTAAGAAAAGAACTGTGGCCAGCCACCCAGGAGGGAATTCTGCCAGTTTGTATCTGAATTTAAGTCAGTGCAGTCATCTGGTGTCTCTTCCTATACTTAATCCAGGGCATCAGCCACTGTAGGTCACAAGGGCTGTCATCATAACCTAATTTAACATTAGCAGCTTCCTACTGAAATAGTAAAGTTACACAAGTACAAAAAGTCCTTCCCAGCCTAACAGGACTCCCACAGTGGGAAGCTAAAAGCACTCCTGTGACTGCACCACCGTGGGGCTTTGTGGATGTCAAAATGCAACCCATTCTCTGTCAGAGGGTGGAGGTTTGCTTGCCTTCCCTCCTCATCACTATTTATTGTTTTGCTGTCTTTTTCATCCAGATAAATGGCATTTTCTAAAAACTTACATGGAGTCCACTCCCAGTCTTTAAATTCTGCAGAGTTTATAAACTTGTTCTATGGAAAATGCTGTAGTGATGTTAAAAAGCATCTTTAAAATATAACTGCACGTCCTCAGACACACACCAGAACATTTTGGCAGCTCAGAATCTTCCCTGGGTAACACAGGAATTCACAAACATCCAAACCCATTCTCTTCAGCATAAAATAGTGCAGTTCTGTGAGTTTCTGGTTGGTAGCAAAAATGCAGGTGTCTAACAGCAGGTGACAACCTGTGAAGAGCATCTATTAGGGATTATTGTGTGTTTCACCTCTGGTGCTGGAGAGCCTGATCACTGCATGTTACAGCAAAGTGCTGGGAGGACAAGAAGGTTGAGGGAGAAGGAGGAGGTGGAGAAGATTCAGAGAGGATCCCACCTGACCCTCTTCTGATATCAGCCCCTCAGGGCAACACAGCAAGGGGTCACAGTCATACACAGGCTGGTACTCACACAGGAAAGTGATATTTATTTTTTCATCCCTTTAATTAGAAGGTTAATCTTGTATCAAATGAAGACAATGGCATGTTTGTCTTGATTAAATACAAGATTCCATAAATCTGCAAGGAATGAGTTTAATAAGTATATGTGCACCACAGAAAGAGCTGGTTCATGGGATATATAAAGCGAGATAAATCAAATATAGTATTTTTTATAAAAGTACAGTTAATCTTTAAAAAAAAAATCTTTATTTTATGACCTAGCTCCTTTATGACTGATTTTTAAAGCACCAGGAAACTCTACCCTATAACCAGCCCAAATGTTGTTATGATGCAACAAAGTCATGGTATAGGATAGGGCAAAAGACTTACAGCTGACTTTTTAATGGACAGTATGAGAAGAGAAAGGTCACTGGAGAAGGACATGTCAGAAGTACATCTTCCTCATAAAATATCTCACTGCAGCAGGACACTGCCATCCCACCAGCAACCCATGCAGCTGATACCACCTCTCAAGAAAGCCACTCACATTTTTAGCTTGAATTTTTTGTTTAAAGCACCACGAAGGGCATCAGAAACTGGCTGTGCACCCAGCTAAATTTGTTGCATCAGAGCAAGGTTTTCCACCCCTTCCCAAACACAATGAGGATCACATCCATCCCTAGAGCAATGCAACTCTCTGAGGCAGAGCTAGCCAGAACAATCTAGAAGGAGCAACAATTACTTAAAAAAAAAAAAAAAGGTTTAGATCTTCATGAATAAAGACATTATGTTGGGAGGTCTTTTATCCTTGGGAGCTTTACAGCCCTTCTAAACCTTGTGTAGTCCCTTTCTTCAGATGCCTGAAGGCAAGGTTGATTGACTTTCTCCCTTCTAAACTCAGAGGGCCAAGGTGTCTGATTTCAAGCTGAAAATACCAACAAAAGCCAAAATGTCCCTGCAGTCAAAATCTATAGCATCTTTATAAGAAGTAGGCATTGGTATTGTTTTGCCATCAAATATTTTAGGTCGAACCTTGCTGCAGGCAAATGACAAACAGCCACCTGGATTGCAGAATGTCTCCTGTGAAGGGTATTACCTGCTTCTTGCCTTCAAACCTGCCTTTCTTGTTTTTTTATAAATGTGGATGTATCAGTACTCTGTGAGTGGAGCAGTTGAGAGCATTTCTGTGTGCAGCACCCCTTTCAGCATGCTCTTGGGTGTCACACCAAGGGGTGCCCAGCTCAGCACTGCCCTTTGAGAGCCTCAGTTACCTTGTTAAAGGAAAAGCATCACTGAGTCTGTGCACACTCACACACACATGGCAGGCACAAACCAGATACCTTGGAGTGGAAAGAAGACAGGGCAATCTGCCTGGCTAACTTCAGGGCTTCTATCCTCATTGCAGCAAACTCTAACTCCTCCTGTCAAGTGTTTGGTTGTGAGCAAGCCACAGAATGGAAATGTTGTATGTTAAATGTACAATTCCTGAGTGATAAACACACCCTCTCCTCTTTTAATACCCAGAACATTGATACAAAACTCCAGGTGTCAATTAGCTTTGAGGTAGCTGTAGACAAACCCAATTTTTATTAGGGGGTAAGACTGAACAATGCTTTGGATAAAAGGAACATTTTCCAAAGCTGAAGCTGCTTTTTTACAGACTCCCTTTCTTTGGTTTTCATTTCATGTGAATTTATGCCAGCTGACACTCTCAATTCAACCTTTGCTGTTTAAATATTTTACTATAAGTATTCTAGAAAATATGTCCTGACATAAAGAACTGGTCTGCAGATCAATTTCCTCCTCCTGGAAGAAGCTGTGCCAAATTCTGCATTGCACAGATTACTACAAAAACAAAACTTAATTTGCATTTCAGCAGAATTTGGGCCTAAATCTCTGAAAATGAATCTATGCATATAGACCAACTAAGGCCAGATGTCAAGACAACTCTCCACACATCAAGTCTTGTGTTCTAGCTTAAAAGATTTGCTTCATAAACCCATCTGCGAAATAGATACATCAGTGGTATAGGACAGATGAAAATGTTGATGCAATTTAAGTTTATGGATTCAATGAATTAAATTAAAATGTCTCTGTTCCTTAAATTCCTGGAAAGCCAAAGTTACTTTGAAAAGACTCAAATCATTATTTTTCTTCTTTTCCACCTCCCCTCCAAGCTTCCCCATTCCCCTTTCAGGTGAGGCAAAGCATTCTTCTACATGTATATAGGCAAACTTAAAGAAAAGTGACATTTATATTTCTGCTACAAACCTGAAGTTTCTGAGCAAATACTGGGGGGTTCTTTTCTGCTAAGTCAGGATCTAGATATTCAGGCTGATCACATATTGAGGTTTTCTTAGATATCCTATTGAGAAGAGCATCAGCAGAGACAAAGGAGTCTTCAGGAGATGTCTGAAGGGTAAGGAGGATATAGAATAAGCAAGAATAAGATTTTGTCCAAGTAGTTCAGGCCAAAAGTAACATACTTTTGATTACACAGTTCATAGGTGTAACAGCCAAAATGGACAAACATCAAGAACAATTCTTCCTACTTCACAAGCTGAGTAAATTTTCTAGGACTTACATGAAGTAATAGTATTAGGAACTCAAAAGCAACAGCTCTCAAACCAGTCCATTCTCAGTATGTCTACAACTCTTTTCAAAGTTGCCATAGGTTTTGTTCATACAATAGCTTATGTTCAGAGGCAGCCCAAAAGCTTTGAAGATCACCAAAAATTAATGGAACCTAGGCAAGAATATTTTTGCAGTCTTTAGAAAGCCTTTTTCTGCTTACTGGGGATAAACTAAGTTACGTTTACAGTTATAACATGATCAGGATAAATATACCATATGAGTAGGAACAGAATAAGAATGACAAAAAGCAAGACTTGAGTACCCAAGACTCCTTGCAGTGAGGAAAGCATTCAAGCTCCTAAAAAATGTTTTGTGAGATGGTATCAACAACATTGTTAATACAAATGAGTCAGAGCATTAAAGAGAGATGCTGATTGTTTTGGCTCCTTGGTAAATATACTGTCATACAGCATAGCACACCCAGTGCTGTAGCCATTTCTGAAACAACTTTGCCTGGAAAAGTGGGGGTCTTGAGGGAACCTGCATGAATTTCAGAACCAATGCTCGAAAGTTACACAGTGTAAACTGAAATCAAGGAGGAGCTCACCACTAAATTAAATCCAACCCAAAGAAGCCCCAGAAAAAAGTGATTTAACTCAAAAGCTAGAATGAGTTCAAATGTAAAAAAAAATTAATTTTACATTATCAATACCAGATGACAGCAATACAGTTAAGAGGCCATATGAAAATGTGAAGGGGTGCCTGTTGAAATTTCATAATACATGCAACAGAAGAAATCATGTCTCCATGTTTGTATCAAATCCCTTATTTGATATATATTTATTCAAATACTGGGTTAAAGCTCAGTGTTAAAAGGCCTGTGTGAGGAAAAAAGACCACTTTGAAGCATCAACTTGTATCAGGTTGATTTTCACTCTACTTTCAATATCCACCTTCACTACCTCTTACAAGACACGAGAAATTTCTACAGGAAAATGATTCTCAAACTCTTATCATAAATCACTTACTATTCCAATAGCCTCTGGAGTTGTTCCTAGGGTCATGGGCTCTAGGTCTTTCTGCTTTGACTTGTCAGGTGACTGTAAATGCGCCTCCTGGCTGGCAGCCAGGACTCGGGAAGCTGGATGTTGAATTTTCATTCCAGAGGATTGCTGGGCTTCAGGGTCTTCAAAACTTGACCTGGAAAAAGGTTGTGTAGCTGCTTTCAGGGTGGAGCCCTTGCAATTCTGCTTCTGTAACAACTAAGCAAGTCCTCTTCTATACCTTCCTCTGTGTGCATGTGTTTATATATGTGTACATATATATATACACACACAAACACACACATACTCACACACATCATTTCTACTCAGCATCACTGTATCTCATACCACGTTGCAATATCCTTTCAAAAAAAATGCACCAGAGCCAGTTTCATCAGAAATGTTATGCAGTTTCCTTAGATATTTCTCACTTGTCTTTTTACCTCTTTCTCACTGGGACCCACACCTCTCCCAGCCCTGAATAACAAGAGCAGATGTCATTAACAGGCAAAATCTTTGGAAGTAAATACAACCCTCAGGTCTTGTACTTGTGAGCTGGACTCCTTGGTCAGAAAAATGTATTTAGGAAAGGCCAAGTGAAAAGTTGCAACTAAGAGCTTTCTAGATTGACAGTATCTGAGAAAAAAAAATCTGCAAGTAGGAAGACACAGTCTAGTGAAACAGTGTCCCTGTGACTCTATTTAGTGAGAATATGAAGGAGAAATACATGTCATTGTTCCTTCCCACTATAAAACTTCTTTACCCACTGTTCTCTATCATGTGTGTACACAGATGGGAATCTATTTTTAAACATCTTGGCAACACAGAGGCAGAGAGAAGCAGAACTGCCTGTGTCTGTGCTATGATGGCAACCCATTTCCCTGGCAGCCTTTTCCACTGCTGAATTTGGTTGCAGTCACATACCCTGAGCATGGTGTTGTGGAATCAGACAGTCTGATGGGAGGTGATTTGACTGGGCTCTCCTGCTGTGCATCAAACATTAGGTACAAAGATTGCTTCTTCGGGGTGCTATCATCCTGCTGGCAACAGGAAAAGAGAGATCATTAAGCAATTCAACTGTTCCCCATTAAAGCTCATTCAGGTCACTTGAAGCCTGAAGTGACCAAATGACTTGAGAGACAGCCAATAATTCAGGACTGTAATATAGCCTATGCTAAGTGACACTGAGATGATTCCTTTAAGGAAGAAACCATTAAAGAATAAAATCTGTACATTTCACTCTTTGTCATGTCTCTTCTTCTCCCACTTTGGGGCTAATCAGGTTTCTGGTCCTGTCAGGCAGGAGGCATCCCCTTGACTGAAAATGTTACTAAAATATTCATTGAAACTTCTTGTCAGTTGAAACCCCTGACACACACACTTGATTCTTCTAACTTCCCCTGTGGATATGCCCCCACTGGATCTTGTCAAGCTTTTGAATCCATAAATTAAATAGGAGTCAGGCAAACCAACAGATAATGTACAGTCTGGCAGATCCCAGTATTCTCTCCCGACTCCCTCCATCTTCTTAAAAGTTTTACTCTCGGTTTCTTAAAACAATCCAACAGTTGGTGTAGAGAGCTCTGTACTCTACACCACTGGAAACACTAATTTGCTTTTTATCTCCATAAAGAATTGCAGTAATGCTAGCTTAAAACTAAAATGATAAAATGGAACAAGCTCTACAGGGCATGGGACAACCAAGCACATGCAATATACCCCAGTTATGCCAATGTAAAGGAACTGTGTTTGCAGATCTGCTGCAGGCACATTGTAATTAATTTCAAGGGTAGTGAGGCTGATGGCCTTAGCAGGATAGAATATTGTATTATGACAAGGAAATGCAAATGAATGAAAATGGAAGTGAAAACTTACAGGCACAGAGGAACCTATTTTCTCCATATATTCTATTTCATATGAGTTGCCATATTCCAATTCTGCAACAGGAACAAGAAAGACAAATTTCAATACATGCCATGAAATGATTTGTGCAGAAGAAAATGAGAACTCTTCTCATTTATAAGGGCCACTCCCATACTGCTCAAAGCTTTTCTAGGAGGTATTAAAAATAGAATACACAGGGAGAAAGCAGAAGGTTCACTGATTTTCACTGATTTTTAACAAGGAAAGTTATCTGTGCTTCCAGAGCACAGAGACCTCCATCACAGCATCACAGAAACCACATCTTTCAATAATTAGTATTGTTGATACCAGCTTCCCTTAATGTACACAGAAAGTTTCTGATAGCTGTTGAGAAATGACGTAATTTCTATTTCTTAATATTTATCATCCAATTGTTTATTATAAAGAATTACTTAAGTATTATTTAAGATAAAAAGATATATAAACTGCCTGTCTGGTCATTGAACAAGAAATGAGACAGCAGTCCAGCTTACTGGGCTCTTTTCACATTTTATTTTCAGAGGAAAAACCTAAGGCAGGAAGATTTACAAAGAACTGTAAATCTAAACCCTAATAAAAATGCAAATCTTTACTGCTTCTCTACTTCTAATCTCATAATTACACTGGAGGGAATAACCAGCATTCCTTTCCAATCCATGCTCACCCAGCAGCTGATACAGAGGCAGACAGGTAAAACGCAGCAAACCTTCCTGCACCCAAATAAAAACAAATTTTGTTCAATGACACCTTCATTTCAAAATTTAAAATGTAATTAATTTGTCCTAGTGCTTATTTTATTGTTTCCATGAGTTAATTCCATAAACCACTTATGTAATTTCATTTTTTGTGTCATTTCATTGCAGGGAAGTTCCAATGAATGCTACACTACCATTTCCGTTACCATAAAATATGGACTAAAATTCTTCCAGATTTGGGCAGCTTCTGAAGATCAGGGTTTTATCAGGAAGAAGGTAACCATCATTAAAACATTTGTTCTTCAAAACCAAACCAACCCTAATGATAATCTCTTACCTGTGCTGGAGAAAAAAAAAAAAAAAAAAAAAAAAAAAGCTTCAAAGGGTGCAGTGTAAGTTTAAAATGCTCAATGTTTTTATTACAAAAAGCACCATAGAGTGCAAGCACTCTCATTCCACAAATCTATGTATTTTGTCAAACAAGCACTGAGGAAGAACAGCCACAAACTCTCATTGCCTGACACGTAGGAGATGATCAGTAGTAAAACATCCAAGTGAAGAGGATATTATAACATCAGGCTCCTCACATTTAAATCCCCAGCACCATATGTATTTAATAACAGGGAGCCAGGCTAGATGGACAAGGAATCAGAGACAAGCTCCCTCCTACTGAAAGCAAAACCCAAACTGTAATGATGAGATTGACACCACCTCCTGGACACAGCATTGCAGGAAAAAGCATGAAATACCCAATAACAGTGTCCAGTGCTCTGTAATAACACTTCTGAATTTCATCTACCCACTGAGGTTCATCCCCAAGGGTTCTGGGGCACCTTTAGCATCCCAGACAGCAATGGGGAGGGGGTGAGCATTCAAACCCTCCCTGGGGCAGGAGCCTTGTCCCCTGCTGGCACAGCCAGAGATCTTCCACCTGCCTGCAGGGGCTTTAAAATTATTGCAATCCAAAATGTCTTTTGGGACAGCACATATTTAACACACTGATTGTACAGGTGGAAATACTTCAACTGGAAACAAAAGGACCATCACAGCTCACTAAAAGCAGTCTGTTTCATCTCAGTGCTCTCAGGAGGTTCAAATGTAATTAGACACTATAGACACTATCTCCCTTCCTCTAAGACATTATCTCTCCTCCAAAACTTTAGGCTCCAGTTATCTTTAGACATTTAAAATCTACAAATGCCCAGGATACCCCATGAAGATAATTATCTTTCATAAATACATACAGCAGACTTACTAAGTGACGTCCTCCAACTCCTCTCACAAACAGCTGCAAGATTACATGAGAATTTTCTGCTAATAATCACTGGTTTTCTCTGGCCTGGGCAGCAGGGAAACGGCAGCAGTTATAAGCAGCCCATGCAACAGATGAGGGCTGGATGCAGAGGCTGACTCAGGAGTTGTAGCTGGGTCTGTACAAAAGCCGGGTTAGGTTACAGGGTAACACTCAAACAGGGATCTGGGAGAGGGGTGAAAATATTCACCCAGAGAAACAGCCCTGGAATGACTTCAAAAATTTCTCAACACCCCAGGGGCAAGACTGTCAAGGGAAAAAAAAATAGTATTTTTTAAGAGGTCTGAAAAGCGGAAGCTTTGTTGATTATAATGAGGATGTAATCTGAAACTCCAACCACACCGTACAGCACACAGGAGACAAGACAATTAGCATTTAATTAGGAGCTTTGCTCACTTTCTTCTACCCACTTTGATAGTTAAAATGACTGCCTTAGAGTATCTCTCTCTGTTCTTTTGTTCCTTTTCCTTCCTTATCGTCTCCATTTTCCCCAAGATTTTTGGGGGGATTCTTTTCTAAAAAAATATTTATTTAAATTATTCTTTTTTTACTAGAAATGAAGTGAAGCCAATGTCTAAAATTTATAACTTGACAAGAGAGCCAAATAGGTTTAACCAGAATGAAATACTTATCTCTACAGAAGACTCAGCAGATTTCCAAAAACCCCAGGCCATACAAACTTGTATAACAGCACCTGCACATGAACATGTGCAGCCCCATTAATCCTACTGTGATTATTCATGACTTTTAATGTCAAACACATTTGACCTAAAAGCTTAGAACTTCTTCATTAGGCAAAAACTCCTGAGACCCAGCCTAAAATGGCATAAAGTAGCTTTAATGGTAGCCTGGGACATGGGTTGAAAGGTTAGGGAAAAAAATAAATTCTGGTCGAAAAAGTGTAAGCCAAGTTAAACTCATACATTCTTCCCACCCAACAAAGCTGAAAATCTGCCCTTGGAGCAGATGTTCCAAAGAAGTATTCCCTTGGGTAACCCCAAGGAAGGCCACACACACACATTTTCTAAAATCTGTCTCTTCCATAGACCTGGTGTCACAGTCCTCTTAAAGGAAATTTCCAGCTTTAGCTCACAGCCCCTGAGAAGAAGGTATGACAGGAGGAATCTTCATAAACTTATCTAGAAGGTAATTTTACCTAGTAACTACCTTACACAGGGAATATCCTGGATATTTTTATGGATAAAGATATCTGGATCCTAGGAACCTGAGGGAGAGATGGCATGTTGAGGACCTTAATGCAGAGCAGAATTTTCACCTGGGACCTCCTCCCATTCAGGTTAGAGGAAGAGACTCAGGAAAAACCTGTAGGACAGTGACTCTGGATCCAAGAGCACCAACAAAGGGGAGCCAGAACCCAGACTCCCAGGAAGGCACAGGTAGCACATATAAAGGAAGCCAAAGCCTGTCTTTCATTTTCCTTTAAGTTTCCTCTCTATTCTTTCTTGAAAACTCCAGGTGGGACTGTGGGGGTCATACATTCTGCTCCCCATCATTGCCAAGTCCCCCAGAACAGTGCAAACATTTTTAGGGTTCCCAAATAATGCAGCTTGCATTCAAATCAAATGCCAACATCCTCAAACCAACCAAACCCTCTCTTCTCAATAAATCTAACATAACTGGATGAGTCCTTTACAAAGCATACCCTCTGTGGGAGAGCTGAATTTAGTCTCATTAACAAATGTAGAGAGATCAGATGGCTGTGGGTAATCCTGTTTATCTGTGTTCAGGTCCACAGTCATGCAGGTCCATTTCTGGCTGGTCACTGAGGATGCCAGTTTCTCCTCATCTGTTGCGTGAACCACAGTGGATATGACAGGAGGTGCTTCTGGAGTAGGCAGTGGAGTGAGATCCTGCAGGAAACAAGAACCAATTAATTCTGTTATCTTTGAAGAGTCAGCTCCTTAATTTCCTCTGGATGGCCACAGTCACCTTGCTCATTCCATACTCTTTCCTGCAGCTCCGTACAAAATACTTAATGAGAAATATCAAAGTGCTTCATGCAGAACTCTACTAGCAGCAGCTTTCCCCAGAAAAACTAAACTCTTTGGTGACAAACACTGATATTGCAAAGCTGCCTTGCTAACAAGGAAAAAAGAAAACCCAGAGCTGTTTGGATCTGTTAAGCACTTGACGTAAGTGGCACAAGCACACATCACCCACAGCTGAAGTCTTTGACTGCCAAAACTGACTTTTTAGGCTTCCCTCATGGAGAAAACCTCCATAGGTCTGTGAGGTCATGAACCCTTTCTACACTTCTAGGCTGTCAAGCAGCATAAATAAAAGGGTGGGATGGATAACAGGGAGATGAACAGCAGCATGGAAGGAGTTGTGCTACATCAAAGCACTTAGGTCTTTATAGGCAGAACAGCTTTTGTTAACTTCTCTTACAAGAAAACCACCTGCCAGTAGTTTATATGAAGAAATGCTCCTGGCAGATCAGCCCACTTGTTTAAATTCTATTTCCCTTCTAGCCCACCAGTTTGATGCATTTAGTGTCTTGCTTGCTAATTCCAAAAAAACCCCAAGCCTAAAAGTTACGTATAATTTTACAGACAACTGACTGAAGACATTTATTCATATTTTTGTTCCACTGTAACACAGGGCTTTCCAAAATATATGCACTAAGAATCTAACTGGAATTCCCAGAGCAAATGCTAGTTTTAACAGATGTTCTAGAGACAAAAATTTAATGCTTTATGATTATAACCTATACTTGCTGTACTTGAACACCAGCATGCTTGTATTATTTACAAAAAACCCCTTCTGTTATTAAATGTGTGATTCTACAATGAAATAAACCAAATTTCCCTTTTTTCCCCCCTACAAGAACACAAATTACATGCATGAAAATAAGGCAGTGCTTTACCTGAGAAGGAGGATCAGATAGTGGGGATCTTTTTGGTGATTTTTTCACCCTAAATGTATCACTGAAAATAAAGTTCAAACCATTAATATGCTGGTAATGCTGGTGAGAATTGGGTCATTTCACACTTAGCAAGAGACAGCCACAGACAATGCAACCTCTGTAAGCCCTTCAGCTTGAAAATCCCATCCATTAGGCAGCAGCACCACAGAGAAACATGCCATAGGTACATATTCTTGTCATGCAGATGGAACAAGCCTCAATTCCCCAAAAGCTGAAAAAAAAAAGCAGGTTTGCCATATTTTTCATGCCAACTCCCAGCACGTTGACAGAACCATGCTGCTCGATTGCAATTCAAATTCCAGGGGCCTTAAGCAAATTGTTCAGCTTCTGTCTGCTTCAGCTCCCCATCTTAAAATTAGGTTTAAAAAACATATTTAAGTAATCACTCATTTAAGTGAGAATTAAAGCCGACAAACTCAGGCAGTCAGCTTCAGCTGACCCCATAAATCATTAGGAAAAAACAAAACAAAACAACCTGGTATTGGTTTTTGTGGAATAACTAAAAGCAGCTGAGGTAGGTGCTGGCAGAACAAAGGTCTCTCATTAGAAATGTGTGCAATGGACCCTTTTCCTCTTTAAATAAAAAATAATACAACAACAAATATGGCAATTCTGCTTCCTGTTCCCCTGACACTTCCCAGTGCAGACTGGGAGCATGGACATTGTAGCCCTGCAAACCCCCATAGGTTTCAATGAGGCAAAAAGAATGAAAAATAAACATAATCTCTTGGTGTATAATTATGAATTTTGCCTTTATGTTCATTCTCAATTGGTTAAAATATATTCTAAGAAGGCAATAAGCCAATTATCCACCTGTCTTCCTGATGGATTTTGCCAGAGTTATTCAAACACATTTTTGCTACTAATTAGAAAAGGGAGAAAAATATCACATCAAATTTGCCAGTAAGGCCTTTATGTTTGAAGTGAGATGCAGTAGGGGAAATTATTGCCCACCAGATCATCCCTGATCAATGAATGGCAAGATCAACACTAAAAATTACAACAATGGCTTTCAACTGGTAGAGAGTTAAATCAATACCACATCCAGAGGGGAAAAAAATTGGACAGCTGAGTATTGGTGTGTGCAATGCTACTAATCCTCTATTTATGATGCTAGAAGTAATTAGGATAATTTATTCCTTAAGAAGGAGAAGCACTTTTTGCAGTATTTATGAAAAACTGTACAACAATGTTGTTGTACAACAGCAGAAATAAAACATTCATATTTTAGCTCAAGGATGTAAAATCTACATTTTACGTAGGTAATGAGGTAAGAGATCCCTCAAACTCATTCACAGTCAGGGATCTTACTTAAAATAACCCTCATATGTGCCAGGGAAGTGAAATAGTTAACATAAAAGCTTCATGCTGAACAGTAACTGATCATGCTGCAAAATAAAGGAATAAAACTAAAAAGCCCATAAGTCAAAGAGGAAACTTGAATTGTTAGCTTAGAATTACTTACAACAGAGAACATACAGACATCACATCTTCTACCATCCTAAGACAGATAAGACAAAGAAAAGAGAGACAGACAGAAGGAACTGACAAAAAAGATAAACCTACAAATACTTGGTTAATGTTAATGTGTTAAGGCAATCTGATCATGCACGTTTTCTACCTTTATAATATTATCACCTACTTTTTATTGCAGAATAGATTGGGAGAAAAAAATATATTCATCAAGCCCTTTAATGTTTTCAAATTCAAAGTTAGAGATTCAAGGTGCATTCATCTTACAAAGCACATTTTTCAAAGCTGAGGCCTCCAAGTTCCTGTCAACAAACTAAAAGTCCTTGTCTTCCCTGATGGCAGCCACCTGCTTTCTTTTTAAAACATAGCCTTTGTTTTTATCTGGGATGTAAGACTGCTCTTGAGGGAAAAAGCACAGTTTGTGTGCTTTTTGTGCCTGATGATTTGTTACCAGAGCCCAGAAAAAGCTACCTGACTGTGTCAAAGCATTTACCAAAGTTAAGAAAGAAAATTACATTTCTTTAAACCCCATCTATTTTGGCTCTCACTGAAACCTAAGTTGGTGTTCTGATAGAACAAACTGATTGCTCCAAACCCAGAAGCAAACCTTGCCATACAAGTAAGGCTAAGAGAAGTTTTCATCTTGCTTATCATCAGCTTTCCTCACAAGATTCCAAAATCTGTACAAGCCACTTATTTTTATTCATCCACTACAAGCAGACACACTGTAGGCATCTGCTGCTCTTCCTTCAGCATCACCTGAGCAAGCTGATCTATCTCAAGACAGCTCAGCTCTTAGGTATATGACCAAAGAGTAATTTGCATTGTGCTGACATCTCTTTTAAAAATCTCATCTCTTCACACAGAGGTCAATGGTTAAACTGCTGCAGGTTTCATTCCAGAATAAAACCTGATGATTTGTTTAACACAGGTAAGACCTTGCCTATGGCACAGATTCAAAGCAGTAATGGCTTAAATTCATGCCTGGCTTCTTCACCTCCCATAGGTCCAACCTAGAAATCACTGTCTTACTGTATAAGGAAGACATTTTCAAACTGGTCCATCCAGTTGCATTTCTCCAGACCTCAATAGTGCTAATGAACCCCCTGGCTTCACAAAACTACCAATTAATGCATATTTACAAGTCCTGGTATATTACAACATCATTTCCTAATTCAAACAGCCTCCCCTTTAGACCCTTGTAGCTGAAGCATCTTGCAGGAGCTTCTCTCACATCCCACCAAGACAGCAGCACCAGAAGGGTCCTAAGACCCCACATCCCCTCTCCCTTTCTGGCCAAGGCTTCTCCTGCAACAGACCCCATGAAGAAGTCATTCCCAGGAACCTTTTTGTGGAGAGACCACAGACAGAGCCAAATGCAGCTACTGCTTCTCCTGGCATCCCCCCAACAACCCTTAAGCTGATTTCTCCTAAAATATCAAGGCTCCAAGCTGCACTGTGGGGTAATATGCAGGGTCCCTTCTCTTGTTAGAAACCAACCAAAGCAGGTTAAGGAGGCTGCAGTGAGCAGACCTGTCACCCATTGCAGTGAAAACAGTTCCAGGAAGGGCTGGGAACTCCTCCAGACCTCCTGCCCAAACCCTGTAAAGCTCTGCCCTGGGGTACTTTCACCCCACCATGATAAAGAGCAACAGTGAATTCTGACTGTAGGAACACAGGGCCTTCCTGTGATGGATCTTCCCAAGGATGGATGTGGTTCAGCAAACTTTTTGTAAACTCATGTAGTCCCTAAACCAACAACTTTGGAATTGATTCTAATATTCACAGCAGATGGGTGAATCCAAGAGACTGATACTTGAGGTCTGTCAGCTCCACTGCAGCTACAGGAAGATACCAGGAGACTCTGGCTGGCTGCAAATATCCGACTTACTCATTTGGTGATATTACAATTCCCTTCTCTCTCTCTCTCTCTCTCTCTGCACTTCCCCAGTAAGATCCAGAATGTTCCTCTCTTGCAGTCAGACTTACAAGCCCTCTTGTTTTGGAAAAATCCAGTTTGGACTGTAGGCTCAGAAAATCTGTCAGCTTAGCATGCATCTGAACTCCCCCCTTCATCTCCCCATAATTTCAGGAATACCTCAAAGAGAACCAACACCCGCACCACTCAACTCAACTACACAGTGGTCTATGATTTTCATAAGTCACAAATGCCCCTAAGCCCCCAGAATGGCACAAGCTTCCTCAAATCTGGCAAGGGACATGAATTAGATGTCTAGAGGGCAGCAGTCTGCTCAGCAAAAAAGCTGAATAATTTCTGTGTCACTCCATAAAGGTCATTTTTATACTGTTTTACATTAAACAGGTTATCTTCAAACTGTCAGGCTTTTGTAATATTCAAGTCACATTTTTGTTAGCTGAAATATTTAAATCATAAAGGGACGTGTCCTGAGATACTTTCTTACAATTTCAGATGAATGGGATAAAAACTTACTGAGTACAAACTCAACATAACCATGACTGAATGGGTAAGATAAGATACTCACCAGCAAGTTAACCATGGAATCAACTAAACTAGCTATTGAAATCATCAATTAAATACTAAACACACCAAACTAGAGAATTTATCCTATGATTTGTCAGCTGTGCCTAAAATTTCCCAAACACATGGCAGTCTAGCAGATTTTAACCCTTCTGCAGAACTGCAAGCTCTTACACAGAAAGGGAATTTTCCGCATTTTTCAGTCTTGTATTTAAAAGTATGTATTTGAATACTGCACTCTCCTCTTTCAGGTTATTTTCTTTTAAATAATGTAAGTCACTAGATAAAACCATCTTCCTCCTGTGTGCAACAGGAGATTTGTCCCTGCCTTACTAGTTCAGGTCCCATTTGCAAAACCACTTATTCACAAAAGAGTCTTCATCAAAAGAGGTGTGAATGCTTCACTCAGCCTAAACAGCATCAAATTCCCAAGACGAGGTCAATAAAAATTCATCCCCAAATTACTAAAATTTGGACTTCAATGGTAGGAATGTACTCCTGGAGATACAGAAGCAACTTTGCCCTTTAACTTACGTTTTTAGTGGAGTTTTCTTCTTCTTTGCAGGCTTGTTCAAGCTGTCTCCTTCAGTTCCATTTGTTTCATTGGCACTGGCTGGTATCTCAAAGGAAGCTGGAGATTTGGAGGGTGAGCTGGCAATCTTAGGAGAAGACTTGAAAGGGTCAATAGAGTCCTCACACATCTCTGGCTCAAAGCTGTATGTTTGTTGAGGCAGTTTGGGGGATTCTTGCATTTTTGTACTAGATGAGAAGGGGTTAAAATTGGGATCATCCCATTTATCAATATCAAAAGTGTAAGAGCCTTTAGTGATGGGGATTTCGTTTGGATCGACGGGTGACTTGGTGGGTGTGGTTGGAGCATTGTCAAGCTTTTCCACTGACTTTTTAGTCTTTGGCCTCCGTAGTGGCATTTTAGCACCAGGCTTTTTACCTGCTTTTTTGGGAGGAGGAGCACTCTCCTGCTGCTCTTCACTCACCCCTTTTTCTTCAGAATAATCAAACTCCAGCCTCACTGCAATGCCTTTTACGGGAGGGTCCTCTTGTCCTCCGGTGTCCGACGGAGTCACCTCCCCAGCCTGGGGTGCCGTGGTCAGAGGTAGTGATTTCTTCTTGGCAGGGGGAGAGTTTTGTATTTTGCTGCCTCCAGTGCTAAAGATCCCTTCAAAACTCTCCAGATCCAAAGGGTTGGATCCTTCAGGCACGGGCAGGGCCTCCTGTTTCTCAGCAGAGATTTGAGAAGGTTCAGTACATTCAGGCTTTACTGAGTCAGCCTTGGCTTCCAAGGCTGCTTTATCCTCACCTGGGACACAAGCTGCTTGGCCAAGGTCAGGTGGTTCTTGTGGGGTTTCCTTCACTGCTGGAGCATCCAGAGATTTTTTGGCCGACTGCTTCTTTTTTATGGAAGCTGGTCTGTGTTTCTTTGTTCTCTTCAGGGTGCTGGAAGCACTGCTTGAACCAGTACCATACACATCTGCTGCTGGGGCTAAAGTCTCACTGTTGCCAAGATAAGATGCTCCATCAAAATCACTTGCTTGCAAGCTAAGAGATCGAGACAACGTTGATTTGGAAACTGGGACTGAATCAGTTGATTTTCTTCGGACATTGGCTTTGGGATCACGATTCTTCAGGTCTGGAGAGCTCGGTCCTAAGGCATGGAGAGAGTCAACGAACTCAATGTTATCAAAGTCCAAGTTGTAAGTTCCACTGCTGGCTATGGGTTTGTCCTCATCGAAGACGGTGGAAAAAGAATGGGAAGGGGAACGGAAAGGGTTTTCTTCAACTGGATCACTGTGGGACACATCAGGTACAGCTGGGGTTTCTGAAGGTAATCCTGTGGGAGCAGAGAGGAAATGCTCTGAATTTCAAACATGTTTTTTAAAACTGGAGCTTAGTGATTTCTACTGCAATCTATTACTACAAGTAGAAAAAATGAAGAGTTAAAAATCATACAAATGGACTAAGCAGTGATTAAAGGTCATACACACCAAAGTGACCTTTCCAATCCATGAACTAGACTAGGAGGAAAAAAATAGTTCTGTTCTCCCCAAAAAAGGCTCCAAGGCAAGTTTCATGAAAACACAAAATATGCACTTGTAGTAGCTTCTAAAGCATCTCTGCTAAACTTATTATCTCTTAAAGACATAGCAATTACCATACCGTGCTAACTATACCAAATACCAGAAAAACTGAATATCAAGCACTTTATTACTGCTGCTTTCTGCTATTACAGAGTTGACAGAATTGTGTCAAGAGCTCTTACAGAGTAAATGCCCTGTAAATTGACTGGTGCTTCAGCAATTACATGTTGATCTTAAGTTTTGTTTCCCATGTGCTATTTTTACCAGTTTCCCAGAGAAGCGGGGCTTCCTCTCTGCAACCCATCAATGCTGCTCCCCTCTCTGCACTAAGCAGTCAATACACTTCACTTTGACCTCATAATCCTGTTTATAATGAAACAATGGATCACTGAGAATTTCACAGGAAATAAATTATGGTAAGGTAAGAAAATTAGCCAGTTAAGAGTACTGTACAAATATTCTCTGCTGGAGAACTTCCTTAAAAAGGCATCTAGAAGCCCCCTACAAATTATTTAGATTTCCCAAAGTGCAGTTCTAACTCATCAGTGAAAATAAAATGTAGAGAGAATCATATGCTAAAACTGTTGAACTGAGCAGCTTTTTGTTGTAATTTAAGATTTGTTTATTGAATGGAACACTAAGCAGATTTCTTGAAGTCTCTTGACTTGGGATATAACAACTATATTGGGCAAAGGAGAAAAATACACAGTGCATACCAAAGAAAAAGAAAAAAAAATGGGTAGGAAAGTAACAAGATAATGATCCTTTCTGCCTTCCAGTTCATAGAAGTTCATTACTAAAATGCTTTACAAATTCTGAACAGGCTTTGCCCCTGCTGCCATTGCACTGGTCCCTGTCTGGATGTCAGATGGTCACCTCTGCCTGTGTGTACCTGTCCCAGTCAGGGCACTGGGGACCTGGGACTGCTCTCTCCAGCTCCCAGCTCCAGCTGGGATCAGTGAGATGCTCTGAGCTCCCAGTAACACGTATTGGAGCAACCCCCTCCCCCCACTGTTTCCTATTGAAGCAATGCAGCATTCTTCATGGTGTCAATTTTTTAATTTATGCAATTAGAAAGAAAAACAGTCAAGCAAAAATGAATGCTTTTCTCATCCTTAAATGATTTCACAGAAATGTCTACATGTCTTTTGCATTCCAGTCTTGACACGTTTTGCAAAGTAATTCTCATTTTGCCCAGAAACATTCATTAACATTCATAAAAGCAATAAAAAAAAAATCAATAATTACGTTTAGTCAGAAGCTGTGTATGGCTTAAGAAAAGAAAAAAAAGCATTTTTCTTTTGTTTCAGGGGAAAATAAATGGCTGCACAGAGATTACAAGAATTATTATTTATGGATGCAGAGGACAGAAAGGAATTAAGGATGTTGGACACATGTGGCAAAGCAGTACCTTGGAGTGGCACCAGAGATTTGCAGGGATTGTCAAAGGAATGGCAGCTACAGTTTCTCTTTTAAGACTGTGGAAGCTTATCAACTATAATAATATTTTAATGTGGTTTTTTTCCTGCTAAATGTATACTAATAACATGGCAGCACTTCAGGGCAGTTTATTTTTCTTCTTTTAATCCCTGCTGGGTTGGGCTTGGTTTCAACCTGGCTGAGTGGTCATTAATTCAGAGCTGCTTTGCCAGCAAGGTGCTGACTTCACTGGGGCTCCTGTTAAGGGGATTCAAAGAGAAACTTAAAACTCCAGTGTTAGACTGATCCGTGCATTTTAGACTGACAGAGGAATGGCAGACATTTAAGGGGAATACATCCCAGTAAACACCAGCACAGCTCTGGTGTGCCAGCAGAGTACAAACATGGGAAATAAAAGGGGGACCTGAACAAGAAAATGTTTGCAGCTCTGATCTGTTCTCCTTCCAGGGTGCACCAAAGGCCTCAAAAGGATTGAGGCCCCTTGTTCCTGTACAAACATGCATTTAAATAAAATAAAATAACCTGGTACAGGACATGTGCTGTGGTGGAGCTGAGGTTAGGGATGCATCGCAGCAGCAAAGGGAATGCAGAAGGCTTTCCAGCTGCTCAGAGCCAAACAGCATTAAATTTGGGGTGCTCCACATAGTGCATGGCTTTTTCATCTTCCTGAATTTCTCATTTCATGACTTCCTCCTAACCAAATCCTTTACTTCTGGGATAGATTCTCGCAGAATGTCACTCAGCTCGCTACTGTGGAATTTTAATTGTTTCTTTAGGAGGCAAAATGGGAAATGGGCTCTGAAAACCTGGCTTTTGGTAGAACTGAAATGCTGCTGTAAGGATCCTCCAGCATTACCCCAGAACTGGCTCAGTAGAAGTAACAGCAGAGATGCTGGAGAGGAGGATATGAACAGTAAAATAGCAAACCAACACAGCTTTATCACCACAAAGACCTCAGATCAAATAGACCTAACAGATCAAATACAGAAGAAATCAAATTCCAGTTTTTTTGTAGAAAAAAAGCAAACTAAGAGAAATCATTGGAAAATGCATTTACATCATTGCACTCATATATTCCTTCAGAATGAAATAACTCAGTAGACAAGTATGCCTTGCCTATAACATGCAGGAATTGGAATTACCTAATACTAGCAATTTTGAAACACATTTTATTTCAAGTTGCTGCTTGTTATGAGATGCCTTTGAAGTCATAAAATCAATTAGTAGTGCTATTTTTTAAATTACCATAAAAAAAAAAAAACTTCTGTCATTTATTCTGAGAGAATACTTTGGATATAAACCTTATCTTCAAATATTCCGTGTCAGGCTTCAAGAGAAAAACATGGAAGAGGAATGTTTTCCTCCTAAAATTTTGAGTTGCTTTGTCTGGGTCATCATCTCTCTACTGGAAAGCCTGACCTCAATTTCCCTGGCACAGGAAGGACCTAAATGTAGGTCTCCCAAATCCTGATCAATGGGCTGTAACACCTGGAGGGGAACTCCAGTTCTTTCATCTGCCCTGTGTATACAATCTGAATTAATGAATTAACTGAGGAAGGTGGCAGAAGGGTGGGAGAAATGTCCCTGCCTAGACAGGAATTCCTGGACAGATACAAGGGGTATTTGGGAGAAAGGGCCTGGGGCCCTTTCTGGTGCTCAGCTGTCTGGGTCAAGGCACAGGAGGACACCACTTTGACAAGCTGATGAGATAGGCAACAATAATTTAAAATACTACCAAAACAATGATACAATTTTAAAAGCACTCTCAAAGTCATTTTCCTGGAGAGTATAACCCATGTTCCCAACTAGAAAAATATTTACAGAGGAATGGACAGGCTCATCAGTGATGCTTCTGTGTTCAGAGGCTTTGTTACTCCTCTTCCTCTCCATTCTGGCCCACAGACTACCTCACCTCCCCTCTTCTGCTCTGCTCCTGATGGACTGGAGCCATGCAGCAGGTTTTACTCCACCAGGAGCTGGCACAAACCCAGGATGAGCCAAGCTGCATTTCACTTTCATCATATTTATTAAGCTGGTGTTGAAGTCAACCTAATTAAAACCTCTCCTCTTGCCTTTCCAGCAGTGGGGTCTAGCTGTTGTGCTAATGATATCCTGCAGCATAACTGAACCATCTGCATAAGTAATCATTGTCATACACAGATAAAATAATCCTTTTGAAAAAAACAACAACCTTACTATGCTTCCTCCTTCCACCCAAGCACAAACTCCTTTACCAAACTCCTGTAGGACACAAAGCCAGGCAGCTGTGAAGCAGAAACCCAGCTGGGCGTCTCTGCCTCTCCCAGTGTGAGTGCCAGGCTGTCCCTGTTCCTTCCTACTCTTTTATTGCAATCTATTTCAATCGATTTCTTTAGCTGCACAGCACCAAGGAGGAACCCTGCCCATAACCCCCAAGGAAAGGACTCATTCTCTTTGTGTGCAGCCACGTGCCCAACCCAGGAGGCAAATAAACTACAAGGCAACTGTTCCTCAAGTGGTTTACAAAGCATAAAACATTTGACTGTTCACATTTCTGAAGATGCCTGCCACCAGCTAAGCAACAGTCTGAGTATTATTCATTTCTTCTAAACATTTCCAAAACAAATCGATGCTTTGTGTTGTCCTCCTACATCTGAATTTTTCCTGCATTACACATCTTCCTTTCCTCACAGAAATTGCCCTGTTGCATAACTGCATTTTGCATAATTTTGGAATGCTGAACACTGCTCTGTTGGTTTGTGGTAACTTGACTCCCAGGAACAAATCTCATTTGCAAAATGAAATGTTTTCATCTCTGCCATCCAATGGCCTTCACAATAATTCCCACTGGCAAATATAAATAGATATATTCAAGTTCCTACATTTCTTCAGAAATATCAGAAAGAAAAGAGGGGGAGAGAGCTGTGATGTAGGGAGATGAGAAGCACATGTGTAATCAAAGGTTTGAAGATAATGTACTGCAGTAATTAAAAACACTCTCCAATCCTGTTGAGCATATGTGTTCTTTTGTTCTCTTAGCACTTATTTAGTAATCACTAGATTGAAAAAGATTAGAAAAAGGAGAGATGTTGGAGAAACAGTAAGGTTGTTTGGTACAGTGAAGAGGAAACTGTAACAGTAGATAGGAAAGCATCAGGGAGTGAGTCTCACTTTTTTATTTTCTGGAATTAGTTTGCTGAGCATCTTCCTAGCTTCTTAAAAACTTAAAAGTATGAATCTTAAAGAGCATTCCTTAAAGCTTAAGTCCCAGAAATTCGGTGGCCTGTGATGTTTTATTTGTCATTTTCCCAAAGCTTTAGGACATCCTCATAACACAACAAATCTGCCATGGACATTGCTAAAAACACCCTCTTCAAATGGAAGCTTTCAAACACTGCCTGGCAGTGCTTTGCATATCTTCAAATGAAATACAAGTGAACATTTGTCTGTAATTAGAGTAAAATTACCTTTACACAATTTAGCCAGGTGATCAAGATGACTTTCAGATGAGAAAAAAGACAGCATAATGGAGAATTCAATCTTAAACTCTTGAGCTGTCATCTGACAGCCCAAACAAAGCTATTTTGGGCTAATAGAGTACCTTCTACTCCCCCATTACACA